>NW_004525001.1:30826-67095 GCF_000260255.1 Octodon degus
CAGAAGCTCTCCCACACACTCACCAGTGTTGTGTTTTGGTGGGTCTTCAGGACTCCCAAGAGCGCCCGCAGCAGTTCTTACTCAGATGGCAGGGTGTGCTGGGTCTGGTCAGGCGGGGGTGGTCTGGAGAACGTGGGGAAGTGACTCTCTCACGTGGCGGGCCTGGGCTTGGAGCAGCGGGAGGGCGCAGAACAGAGCAGAAGCTCTCTCCCACACTTGCAATGCCTGGGGTCGGTCGGATATGGAGGGCCCAAGGCGCGGCGGAAGTTCTCACTCAGAGGGCTGCGCTGGGTCTGGCCAGGCAAGGGAGGTCTGGAGAACGCAGGGAAGTGACTCTCTCACGTGGCAGGCCTGGGCCTGGAGCAGCAGGCTGGTGCAGGACAGAGCAGAAGCTCTCCCCCACACTCGCAGGGCCTGGGGTCGGTGGGATATCAACAATTGACTTTTTATGTGCATGTTTGGTGCTGAGGATCAAGCCCAGCTCTTCACACATACTAGGTAAGTGCTCTGTAGTCAAACTATATCTCTAACCCTCTTTTTTTCAACCCTCTTTTTTTGTTTGTTTGTTTGCTTAGCATTTTTAAAATCCTTTCTAGGGCAGCTGATATAGCTTAGCAGCATAAGCACCTGCCTTACAGGTCCAAGGTCCCAAGTTCAATTCCCAGTCCTGCAAAATGAATGAATGAATGAATAAATAAGTACCCTTCTATTTGTCTGAGAGAGTGAGAGCAAGAGCGAGAGCGAGAGAGAGAGAGAGACTGTGACTGGAGATTGAACCTAGGACCTTCACATTGAACTATATCCCTAAACCTTTTCTCATTTTTAAATTATGAGAAAGGATCTTGGCCACTTAATGAATTTCTCAAGTTGGTCTTGAACTTGTGATCTTCCAGCCTGTGCTCCCCAGAGTGCTGGGATTACATCTATATGTCACCACATCCATCTTGGACCTTATTGGTTTTGGTCTTGGACCTTATAGCATACAAGTAAGCTATAACTTGTATGATTGTTACTTTTCTTTGGCTGTTATAATTTTTTTCTTTTTATCTTTGTTTTTTCAGCAGTTCAACTATGTGTGCCTGAGAATAATTTTGTTTATATTGTCTTGCTTGGATGTTGGGAAGCTTTTTGTTTGTTCCTCTTTAATTTGTTAAGTGAACATGTGAGGCCATTAGATATATTTTGCAGGTCACTGAAATCCTATTCATTTTCTATGCCTTTTCTTCTCTATTCTACAGCCTAGGTAATATTTATTATGTATTTTTAAGTTCATTGATTTTTATAGCTTTATCTCCAATTTTCTATTAAATATACTAATTTTTTATATCAAATAGCATAATTTTTAGTCCTGGAATTTCTATTTGTTTCTCTTCTTGTAGAGTTACATTATCTTGGGCCAGCCAAATAACTCAGCAGATTAAAGCACCTGCAAGCAAGTACAGGGGCTGGGGGTTCGATCCTCAGGCCTGCCATGCCAGCCCCGCCCCCAGGGCACACTGAGAGGGCAATTGAGACTGGGTGTGGTGGTGTACACCTGTAATCCCAGCTCTCATGGGAGGTTGTAAACAGGTGGATCACTATGAATCCGATCTAGTAGTGAAACCCTGAACACCCTGTAGGCTCTTCCCTAAAAAATTAAAAAAAAATAGTTACAGTATCTTGATTGAGACTTGTAAACTTTTCTCTTATTAAGACAATGTTTTCCCTCAAATCCTTGACAGTATTGATAGTTTGCTTCAAAATGTTCTTCTACTATTTTAAACTTTTGGGTTGTTTCAGGGTTAGTTTACAATGACTGCTATTTTTCTTGATAATGCATCACACTTTTTCCATTTACTTTCATATTAGTATGTTTCATTGTATATGGGAGATTTTGAACTGCACTTGTAGCACCTCTGGATTCTGTTATATTCCTTCCAAAAGTGTTTGCATTTGACTTCAGCAGGCAACTCACTTGGCATTCAAATTCTAAGCCCAATCTCCCTGTGGTAGTGCAGCTGACCTGCTCCATGTCTTTAGCCTCCAAGCCCCTGATTTTTATTGAGAACACTGGAATCTTTCCTGAGTGTGCACAAAAGACAGGAGGCCAAGTTTTAATGGCATAATTTTGAGGTTTCACAGTTTGCAATCCCCTTCCATCTAGCATCCTCCTCGATTTGTAGTCTCAAACTCCATCCTCTTAAATTCTCAAGCCAGTGTAACCAAGGCTTTTCTGCATATGTTCTATCTAGCTGGGGTCACCTAGCCTGGGAAGTATGGGAAGGCAGAAATCTAGATCATTCCCACAGTTTCTATCTTCTTTTGGTAACAAGGTAATCATTTCCTTCAAGTAGTTTTGTTCAGCATGTTCACTGTGAATGCAGGAGGGCTATTACACTACAAGTGAGTATAATTGATTAAAATTACTGAATGAATAATAAATATTAATAATTAATCATCCCATTTATTTACTTTTTTAATGTATTTGGTTGTTACAGGGTCTCACTACACGGCTCAGACTCCTTGTGATCTTCCTGTTTTCAGCCTCCCCAGCACTGGGATTACAGGCATGCGCTGCCACACCCAGACTCTGTGACCGGCTCAGTGCACCTGGGACCAGGCTGGTGCAGCAGGTGGTGCTGGGGATTGACCCGTGGTCCCTGAGCTTGCCCTAAGCTTGTCTAAGCAGGCACGTTAGTCCGCTGAGCTGTCTTGCCAGCCCAATAATTAATTAGCATAAATTAGAATGAATAATAAATAGTGGAATCACTTCTTTTATTTATTTATTTATTTTTCACAATTTTATTGATAAACAAATAGCAATGAGACAGTTTCAAATCAAATCGCTAGGAAAGTTTCAATAACTAACACACTGCATACATTCTTCTTAGTGGTTAATTGCTGTACAAGATGCGGACTTGAGATCCTATTTACAAACACCATTAGAACAAATCATTCTATTCATTAAGAGATTGGAATCACTTCTTGCAATTGTGTTTATTCAGTGTTTGCCTTCTGCAGAGCTCAAAGAGCAGGGATCATTTTGATGTCCACCATTACTGTTGTCCAATATTTAGTAGTGCTGTGATAAAAATAGCAGGATGAATAAATAAATGTTACTTGATTCTCACCACTTCCATGCCATCAGGTACTCACGGTGTTTCCCTTCTGCTCTCCACAGCTTTGCTCTTAGCCTGGCTTTTCTCATAGAAACAGCTGCTCCATTTCCAAGGGTCTCATGCAGATAGGATAATGTCAAGAGGAAAAAGAGGGCCAGCCAGATAGCTCAGCAGATTAAAGAGCCTGCTTAGGCAGACGTAGAGACTGGGGTTCAATCCCCGAAGTGCCATGCAGGCCCCACCCCCAGGCCATGCTGAGAGGGCAATTGAGACTGGGCATGGTGGTGTGCGCCTGTAATCCCAGCGCTTGGGAAGCTGAAAATAGGAGAATCACTGAGTCCGATCTGTGTAGTGAGACCTTGTAGGCCCTGTACTTAATAAAAAGAGGAAAAAGACAGTCAGTCTCTTTCATAATTTTATTTTCAAGAACAGAGAAAGTTTTCCCAGAATTCCTCTAGTTGGCTGGCTTCCCACCCTACTTCCCGACCAGAACTGGTCCTGAAACCGATCTTCCCAGTTAATCACTATGAGTGGCTTAGGCAGCAAGGACTCAGCCTTGTGTCACCTGAAGTAATGTGGACATCAGGATCATATCTGGAAATGTGTCATTGCAAGGAAAGTAATGTCCTGAGGAGAGGAAACCCAGTCCTATGACAGCAGGTAATTAGGAAACTGAACGCGGAGAGAAGTGAGAGTAAGAGAGAGGAAGGTGCACGGGGTAGCAGGGAATCCGGGATTGTGGCCTGCCGGGTGGCTGGCTGGTGTTCAAGTCTTTGCACGTCCTTGCTGTGTGACTTCAGACAAGCAATCTCACTTCAGAGTCCAACTTCATCAACAGTTTTTGTGGGTTATTAAAGGATACCATAAGCCACTCTATGCAACCAGCTGGCACCTAGTAGGCATTTAGGTGGTTCCTTTTCCAGCTTGTTGGGGAGTAATATGTTTGAAGTTAGCAACAAGACTGGATGATTCCTCATGTTTGTTTTGGAAAACAAGCCTTAAGTTCACGGCTGTGGCATAATCTGACTTCATCAGCCGTCAGGCGCTTTAAGAATCGCACCCCTAATTGCAAATGTTCTGAATTTGTGATTCATTGCGATCCTTTTCAGATCTTTTAAGAATTTAGTTTTATTCCCCAGCTGCGCAGTCAGCCAGGCTTATCATGTGACAAATACAATAAGCTCATTCCTTCCCCAAAGATGGCCGCTCCCGAGGGCACGTGGGGGCTGGACTGAGCTGGACGCTAAAGCGAGCTGGTTTAACTAGGTGACTCACCAGGCAGTCACCTGGTGAGCTTGCGCGGAGCAGCTGGGGCCCAGCCTACCTAATTAGGACCAGGAATGGTGGAGAAGGGGATGGCACGCTTTCTAGGTCCCCTCCTCCAGTGTCTGTTTCTAATAACAGGAGCAAGTAGCAGAGGCAGCAGGGTGAGCGTAGAGCATCGTGACATCATCCCCCCAGCTGTTTTACACATCTGTAACATGGCTTATTAGGACTCTCTTAACACCTCATCCTGCCCAGCTCCACGCAGCTTCACTTGCGTGAGGAAAGGCGCTTGGGTTTCCAAGGATGCCCGAGACTGGGCAGGTTCCAGGGTCAAGGATTAGCTTGGGCGCTCTACCAGTAATCAGAATCCTCACAAGGACACCCCTGGGCGGCATACGTCCCCTTCAAAGTGCTAATGGCTTCAAGCTGAGGCTGGCACTTCAGCACTGGTTGGCCCGAGGTTGGGGCCGACTTAGTATCGGGAAGCGACCGTCTGCAGCAGCTGCAGAAATGTTTTTGCTTATTTTGAGCATTCTGAGTTTTTCCTAGCCATGAACAACAACAGCCGAATAAATCATCCCTTAGTGGGTAGAGGACGGTTATTTTTTTCAACAAGAAAGAAAAAAAAAAGGCGTACCGCATGCCATGGATATTACACAAAATAATCCCACCACATTATATAGTTAACTGTACATATTTAGATATTTGAAACTGTCTTAAGTCAGATGAATGAGAAAAGCTGCTTCGATTTCACTGGACAGCTAGAAGACTTTTTTTTTTTTTTTAAGTATCTTTATAAGCAAATATACCACTGCAAAATAAGAGATAAATGATATTTGCAAAAGAAAAAGCCAAACTTTGTCAGTAGCTGTCCTCACAGAATGAAATGGACCTAGGCCTTAATTTGAGTTCTAAAATTTACTGGTGTGGGGAGAATTTGTTTGAAATTCTTACATGTTTCTCACCTTGACTGGGGAAGCTAAAATGCTGCAGTGTTTTTGAGCGAATTGAAACTGTGTTGTGTAGAAATGTGCAGCTTTGCACCTACCACCGGGCTAGTGCCAGTTTTCTAGCTCTTATTATTCTTTCCAGAATTTAATTCTTTTTTTTTAAGATGTTGATTTAAAATTTTTTTTTATTTTTTTGGTGGTACCAGGAATCAAACTCAGGTCCTTGCACTTGCCAGGCAGGCAGTTATTCCACTGAGCTATCTTCCTGCCCGCCCTCCAGAATTTAATGCTTGTAATTTTATTTATTTATTTATTTATTTATTTATTTATTTATTTATTCGGAACCGGGGATTGAACTCAGGCCCTTGCGCTTGCCAGGGAAACGCTTATTCTACTGAGCCATCTCTCCAGCCCCTTGTAATTTTAATAATCACTCAAATTTGTAATCACTAAATACTAACAATTAGAGGAGCACCCAGCCTATTTGTCAGATGGGAACACTGAGGCCTGCTAAGCATGGCTTGCCTCTCATTTATTCAAACTCTTGTATTTCACATTTTGGTTGTTTTTTTACTTTTTTCACATTAATGCCTCTGAAATCAGGCTGAGTGGTGGTAATTAAGCTGTCAAAAAAAAAATATGCCAGTTACTTTGCTCGGGCATTTTCCTTGTTGCATGGCCCTTTGAAGTTAGTCATGCCCGTGCTCCCTGCTTTGGCTGATGGTCTGATTTCTGAGTTCAAGCCTTGGAAAGCCGCTGTAGTTTTTCTTGGGCTTTGTCCCTGCCTGATGGTCATGGGAGAAGATCCTGAGATGAGACCTCCACAAGCTGGGTTTCAGAGCTCTGGACTGAGTTGTAACCCCAACCCCCCATTCTCCTAAGCCTTAATACCTCAAGTTAGAATAAGGCTATCAATTGGGGACTGGTCCAGTGGAATAGGTGCTCCTATAAGAAGTCAGAACTCATGAACACACCCAGGCACACGCACACGCATGTGAGCCAAGGAAGAGGATCATTAGAAACCAACCCTGCCAACATTCAGGTGTCAGAATGCTGGCCTCCATGACAGTACTAAGTCTGTTACTCAGCAACCCAGACTGTGGTGCTAAAGGAACCACTGAAATGTGAGAGAAGAGAGAGAATTTGAAGAAGTGAGACTGTTCTAGACAAGCCCCAGCATTCTCACCTGACAAGTGGCCCAGATGGGCTCTCTTGTTCTTAACGTCTCACAATTATTCTGTGTTAACAAGCAGCTGCATGACTCCATTTTCACAGGCTGCACCTCTTTTCCTTGCAAGCAGTTCCATATGCGGGAGCCTGAGTCACAACCTGTTGCTCTTTGGCCCCTTGGTGTCTCCTCTTCTTCTGGGCGAGGCCGGAGGAAGAGATGCAGCCTCAGCCAGGCAGGTGTCACTTCCTCTTGTCGCTGTGATTGGGGTCAGGAGGTGCTCAAGACAAGACCTAAAACAATGCCGCAAGAATGAGACAGATTCTCTCTCCACCCCAAGCTACGGTGAAGTTTCAGAATCTCTTCCCGGGGAAGAAGCAGATCAGATATAAGGTTCAGAGCATAGGGACCACTGTGCTGCTGCAAGAATTCTGAAAATGAAGCCAAAATAATGCCACCTACTATTAAGAGATTAATCTCACTGCAGCTCGGTTGAGCCCCTGGATCTAGCTATGCCTGAGGCCAGAACTTTCCAGTAGCATGGATCCAAAATAATCTTTCAGATAAAGCACTTTGAGTTGGGTGCCCTAGCACTTGTGACTGTAAAGCTGAAATGGACCTGTCTGCATAGCGTGAGAAGATGCTTTTGAGCATTTTATCTAATAAGGACCATAGTGCTGCCCCTGTACCCTGAAAGAAAAGATTCAGTGCAACTCTGTGGAACCCCTTTCTGTGGGTTCCATGCAGTACGCACCAGAATTCCCGTCTCAGGATTTTGTTTTCAGTTGCTTTAATGCCATATACTGACGGTCATGTGAAATTCACTAAATAAGGTACTTATTTATTTATCAATAAATTATTTATTGTAAAAAATGTCATTGAAGACATTGTATCATGTATCACACAATGATTCCTCTTTCATATGTAGATTTCTTTTAGAATTCGATGTTAGACGAAATCTGAGGCAAAGGTGTATTTCTCCCCTTCTGAAATTCTGTAAATAAAAAATCTCGTATTCCTTTTTGCTTTGACTGCCAGGAGCTCAGAACCAGAGCCTTACAGTTGGTGTTGCAATGCTGGATACGTTTTGTCAACTTGAGAAGTCTAGAAGCTTCATTAAAGAACTCAGCGGTTTCACATCCTAGGGCGTAGGGGACATGCCCTTACCGCTCTAGGATGTCGTTTGTCGTGTCAATGTGAGAAGCTTAGGTAGGAGCCTCATAACAAAATACTCAGCAGGAGGCCAGAGTCCTCACTTCATAAACATCCTGAGCCTGTGGGAGAGGAGGGCACAGAGATGGTGTGAGTGGCACCCTCACCCGAGGGCAGCGTAGAGGGGACAAGAGGCTTGTTCTTCTCTGGGTTTTGCTCTTGCTACTTTGGCCATCTTCTCCCACCGTGGACTGTTGCCACAGCACTCTGCTTTGGGACCAGCTGATTACAGACTGAAACCTCCACAAGCTGTGAGCTAACTCAGCCTTTCCTGCCTTAAATTTTGAAGTAGGGTATTTTGTCTCAGCAAGAAGAAAAAAGTAACTAAGATCAATACTCAATAAAAAGGGCTCACAGGAGTAAATCCTGTCTCTTTGCCCTCTGTAGTGTTACTACAGAAGAAGGTTCTTGCTGGATACCGGGACCTTGACAGAGTGCAGGCTCCAGGACTGTCAGTCAGTCCATTTATGTTCCTTACAGATTACCTGGTCTTGAGTGTTCTGTTATGGCAACAGGACTAAAACAAAACCCTATGTAGGAAGTTTTTTCATAAGTAGGTGTTAGAGGAAAGCTTTGTTGAGAAGCTTTTTGTCCTCCACGGTATGGGCTAGGCAATTACCTGGCCTCAGGTATTTTCTTATTTCTTGCTCTAGCTTTGATTTCCTTATCTCCATGCTCAATTATATCTTTGTCATGCATGCTACTTTCTATCCTTTGAGCACTGAAGTAGAGGTAGGAGGGCCTGTGAATGACATGCTTCTGGGTGGGTCTTTGCCCTGTCTGTTTCCCACTCCCAGGCAGCACAGTCCGGGCCCTCTGTTTTGACCCTAACGTTGCAGCACAGATGAGGCTGTGCTGCTTCCTTGCCCCAACCTCCATTTGCTGTCTGTGGCCTCCTCTCCATCAGAACAAATTGAAGGCAGCCTCACGGGAGATGAGGTTCTTATGGGGGAGCAACTACGGCAGACCATCTCCCCACTCATCAAACTGCAAGCATGTGATGGGTCTGCATCAACTGAGGCTGACCAAGCTGCCCTGGTAACACCCAGCTGACTGGTGGGGCATCTGTAGGCCAGCCAAGTCCAGTGTGTCTGCTCAGCTGACCTGCAGATTCTTGAGCGATAACATGCACTTGTCATTTGAAGCCACTGAGTTGAAGGATGGTTTCTTATTGACCGTACCTGGCACCTGCTCCCAGTGCTTGCAAGTTATCAGGTACATCTTAAATGCCACAGAAATCCTGTTCTGTAGCATGAGCTATCTCATTGCATGGAGTTTAGGACCTGCACTATTAAGCAGTGTCAATGCATTTCTCAGGTGACTGCCATGTTTAGGGAAAGAGGATAGCTTAGAGAAGACTGATTCCACTGCGTTTCAGGAGATCTGGAAAGCAGTCTGGAGTTGCAGTTTATCAAATCTGTATGTGTCTCCTCACTGCTAGTTGCCTCAGTTTCCCCATCTGCAAAATGAAGCAGACAACCAGACTTGGATAAAGGGCAGCTGGGACCTGGGCACCATTGCACCACAGAAGCCGCGTACAAGGACATTACAAGGTCATGCCTACCGCTATAGCCTTTCCCCTTTGGGTGACACAGACTGCTTTGCTATTGTTTCTGTGCTGGCTTCCAGGGGCTGGTACCAAAGGGAGGTTGAGTCTGTATTTGGGGATGTTCTCCTTGGGTGGTTACTTGGCTGTCCGTCTTCTTTGTGTCACCAGCTCTCAGCTGATGGTTGGCAGAGTCTGAGATGGGAGGGTCTGGCCTTTTCAGTTTCAGTAGAGGGAAGTGGACTCTGCCTGCCACTACACTCATGCAATCAAGAGGTTTCCAAACACAGGAAGGAGGTTCAGATGCCATGCACCTAAACAGAGAGAGGAAAACGTCCATTCCACGAAACCCTTTACAACGTTGTCCCAAGAGACCATGAAGATGCTTTGAAAGGAAGTAAAGCTCAGTAGGAGTCTTAGTAAACCAGGTGCTTAGCAAGCCTTGGGACTTTCAGAAGTTGCATTAATTTCCTCTGGGACTGACCTCGGCTGGGCCTGTCAAGCCATCTCCCTGTTCTTGCAGCTCTGGACAAAGCCCCACATCCATGCACCAGCATGCCCTTGACAGATGGGGGCTGTGCCCCTCTCTGGGGGGAGCCTCATAACTGAACAGAGCAACAAGCCAGGTTGACGAGAGGACTTCAGAAGCCAGAGCCTCTCAATTACTGAGAAGTCAGCTGGAGAACATTATGGTTGGGCCGAACTGAAGGCAGACAACTCGTGGAAAGGATCGCCCGTGCTAATCAAAGCCAGACCGGCAGAGAGGCAGGAGACCCAGCAGGCCTCGAACAGCCCCAGCACATTCCAGGCCCGTAGTGCAAATGCAGAACCTCTGCTCTGACTTCCAGCCCTGGGGAGCATTCAACTTCTTTCCTGGCATCTTTTTTTCTGCCCTCCTCCATTATTCCTTCTCCTGTCACCTGCCCAGACTACAGCCCTTCGTGAAGTCCTGACACATTCAGAAGTGCTGACACTTCTTCAAGTGCAAAAGGGGACAGTTACTCACTCTGTGTGGGGTTATTATATAATGTCTGCAACTATTTTTTTTTTTTTTTTAGGGAGGCAGTCACGAGTTCTTTTCAGAATCAGATGGAAACTGTTGGTCTCTTTTCTAGGCAACGTGAGCCCATTCCCAAACAACTTCACCGGCTGTTATGGCTTGTAACTAGATGTCCCCCAAAGCCCCATGCACCACAGCTGGGGCTTTTTCAGAGATGACTGGATCTAGAGCGTGTGGTGCTGGGATCAATGGCATCCACTGATTGGCTTGGCATAATTCTGGGGGAGAATCAAGGGTGCCTCAGCCTGTGGAGGAGTGCTACCCACACTAAGGGCATGTAGCCTGGATAAGACAGAAGCGTCAGAAAGAGGATTCTCGCTAGTGCTGTCACTTGGAGTTGGCTGCCTCGTTGTCTGCCGTGAGCTCTTTCTCCTCAGTGATCCCCTCTGCCGGGCCACCCTACCTTGGAAACAACCAACTGTGGGCTGAAACCTCTCCAAACCGCAAGGCAAATATGCCCTTTCTCCTTTAACTTTGGGTATTGGGTACTTTCTCTCAACAAAAAGAAAAATAACTCAGACACAGGTGATTTCACAAAACTTTTGAATTTCACTCATGGAAATGTAGAGGGCTGGAGTATAAAATGCCTTGTAAATGTGTTAAAGAATCTGAGACTTCACCTAGAGGACAGTTAGGGTAGTGAGACAGTTTCTCTCAGCTCTGTGTGAGTAGAATGCAGAATAACCTGGTTTATACAGAGAGAGATATATTTTTTTTGTTTTCTAAAAGAATCCAGAGTTAGTTCATGGTTGACTGATGTCCACCATATTATTAATGTCCCAGACTCCTTTTCATTTTCAAGCTTCAACTAACCTTAGTGTCTGTTTTTAATCTCAGGCTTTCTCATGATCCATAGATGGCCACTGCTGCTCCAGTCATCATGTTGCCATTCCAGTCAGGAAGAAAGAAGATCAGGGAAGGATAAGATAGGAAAGACTGCCCAACAAAGACAATCCCTGAAAAAATGTGCTTTCTTGGAAGCCCTACCCAGTGACTTCCTCTTCTGTACCATCAGACAAAATCTAGATGCATATTCGAAAGGGCCTGGAAATGTTCTCAGTTGGACCTAGTGCTAATCCTATCCAAAGAAGGATTCTTCTTCTAAGGGAGAAGAGGAAAGTGGGCATCAGGTGGGTAGTGAGCTACACCTGTCAGAGGAGAAGTTGGGGAATTCGAAGAAGCTATTGGCTGAGGAGAAAAGGGCATGGAGCAGACAGGGCGCAGAGGTGTCTGAGTCAGTTTGGAGGGGAGGGGCTGAGTAGACCTGGAGCAGGTGAAATCTGGGTGGCCAGGACTGAGGCTGGAGAGGGAGTCATTTGGAACAAGTCCTCATTTCCGGGGTGGACACAGAGTCAGATCTGGGACAAGTCCAGGAGAAGGAAGTCTCTGGGTGTGACCAAAAGGTGACAACTTCTGGCAGGGCTGGACTGGACTGAGGGACCCTGACTGTAAAGGACAAGGTATCCTTGAAGGTCCTCCTCCAAGGACTCCTGCAGCATTCTGGCTTTTCCATGGTTACTGGTTAGAGGCTTCACTGAGCTACACTGTAAGTACAGTAAATGCTGCCAGTGAGCGTACAGCTACATGAGTGTTGGTCCCCCACCCCAAACAAACACTGACCTGATTTCCATCACTATAAATTACTTTTGCCAGTTTAAGGACTTGATATAAATGGGATCATTCAGAAAATATTCTTTTGTGTCTGGCTTCTCTTCCTAGGCATCAGATTTCTCAGATTCACTGTGTAGTGCACATCCAGTAGTGTGTTTCTTTTCATTTCCAGGCATTTTTCCATTTTCTGAATAAACCATAACTTGCCTACCCACTTGGTCTGCCTTCAGTTTAGAGTATCAGAGGTGGCCCCTTCTCAACATTTGTGAATTAGCTTCTTAAGGACATAATTTCACTTCTTTCAGGTATATACCAAAGAGCAGAATGATGTGCTCATATCCTATGTATATGCTTTATTTTTAAAAGAAACTCGCATTCTTCTATCTATAGCAATTGCCATGTTTTCTTCCATATGCAGCATGTGAATAGTTTGGTTGCTCCACAGCCTTATTGACCCTTGCTTTACAGAGACTTAAAAAATACTTTAGCCATTTCAGCAGATATGAAGTTGTGGCTCTTTGTGGCTTAAGGCTAACAACACTGAACACTTTTACATATGCTTATTGAGATTAATATAGCCTACACTGAGGAGCAAAGTCTTTCAGACATTAACCACATTGGGTAATTTGTCTTATTATCTAGTTATACGAGTTCTTTTAAATTCTAGACACAAGTCCTTTCTCAGATAATTGTCTTGAAAGTACCTTCTCCCAGTTTATAATTTGCCTTTTAATCTTATTACTGGTGTGTTTGAAGAAGAGAGACTAAAATTTTTATAAAATTAATTTCTACTTTTCGATTTATGGCTCAGAGTTTCTTTCCCTTCTAAGAAATTTTTGATCATCACAAGTTTGTAAAGATTTTCTCCTTTATTCTTCTAGAAATTAAAAAAAAAACTAGCTGTTACAGGAGTTTCATGGTGGGGAGGGCCAAAATTTACCTTTTTCTTTATAGATATCTGGCTATTCTGGCCCTACTATAAACATCTTCCACACTTCCATGCTGATTTTGGCTTTAGAAACAACAGTGTACTTACAAACTTTCCATTTCTTATCCTTTTTGTCCCTCTGTTTTGCCGAACACACACTTCACGTGCCTAGGTAGCAGCTCAGCTTTGAGTTCGCACATGCTGAACTTGTTGCCTGAGAGAGGCCCAGGTGACAACGGATTTCAGTATTTGGTAGGAGTAAGGCTCCAGAGACAAGGCCACTCTAGACACAGAACCAAGAGATTCATCAGCACTGGCTAGGGCCCA
This sequence comes from Octodon degus, assembly GCF_000260255.1. NCBI lineage: Eukaryota > Metazoa > Chordata > Mammalia > Rodentia > Octodontidae > Octodon > Octodon degus. The sequence goes on from NW_004525001.1 coordinate 43,993, forward strand.
TGTGTGTCAGATCCTCAGGAGAACCTGAGCAAGCTTCCTCCTGAAGTCTGTGGCCTTAGTGTTCTTTCCTTGCCCCTTCTTTTTTCTGGTAGTTATTATTTTTTTTCCATAATTTTATTGATAAAAAAATAGCAATGAGACAGTTTCAAATCAAATTGGTAGGACAGTTTCAATAATTAACACATTGCATACATTCCTCCCAGTGGTTAATTGCTGTACAAGATGCGAACATGATATCCTATTTACAAACACCATTAGAACAAATCACTCTATTCGTTAAGAGAATGTAACTATATATCTATCCTAACCACTTTGAATACACAGATACAAAATAGACATTCATCTGTATTCCCTGGTTTTGTTAAGTTCCGTTATTTGAATATTATAGGTGTGCTAACTCAGCAAAATAATCTAAAAGAAAAAAAGGAATAAAGATTTTTTTTTTTTTTTGCTCCGAATGCCTTCAGGGCAGGTTTGACTGGCTGGAGTGTTGTGGGGATCGAACTACAGCAACCTGAGGCTGACAGCTTTGTGGAAGCAGCCACTTAAAGAACTGAGCTAGGGCCAGACCCCCTCCTTGTCCCTTCTGCATCCACAAGGTTGCAGCTTCCCACCATTACTCTCTTGGAGGCTTTATATTTCCTTGTTGGCTTCTTCACATGTATAAATAGTCCTTTTATAAATTCACTCCTAATATCCCTTTGGACTATTCCACTGGTTTCCTCCTGAGAACCTGAATGATGCACCCAACTGTGGACCCTGTTTATTAAAAAGTAACCTCCCTTGCTATCTTTTCTCACTGCAAGCACACGGCACACTCCTGAGAGATGTTTCATCAGCTTGTAACTAGTTAAAGCTGAAGACTCATTGCAAAGCCTGAGTGCAAGCAAACAGGGCCAGGCTTGCTGTAGAATGGAGTCTCTATGAGTAACTTCTGGGCTCCCTGCATGGAAGGAGGCCATGGTTACCCTGGGATACTAGATGGCTCCTCAAGGTGTTTTCTCACCCCAACTCCAGCACCCAGGACAGCACCTAATGCATGGTCAACCCTGACACACTGAACTCCTACTCTACACCTGTGGTGGCATCAGGTAGCCTTGGCTCACCTCCCCACACCTCTGGCTGAGTAGGATGGCATCTCCAGCGCTTCGTGGGTAAAAGACAGGCATTTATTCTGGTGAGGGCAATCAGTAGTCCCAAAACAGGACAGGCTGTCTCACTCTTAACTTTGCCTGCTCTGAATGTTTAAAGGAATTTCTAGACATTTACTCAAGGCCATACTGGCCAGACATGAACAGTCCTTGGGACTGCCTTGGGGTCCTGGGTGAAGTTGAGAAGAGGTCGAAAGGCAGGACAAGTAGCAGAGTGCAGAAAAGGGGAGGGGGCTTGAGCTGTGGTGTAGCTACACCTAATTTTTCTTCTATTGTGTGGCAGGTGCTCCACACCTACTTCCAACCCTGCCTTGGCCGCACCCTAGATGTGTGGCCATGAATAATGCGGATGATCACAGCGTGGGCAAGAGCTGAGCAGTACCAGGGCATCTGGCTACTGCAGAGCGTGCGTTCTCCCTCTTCCTGCATCTGTTATTCCATACCCTTGGCCTTCATTCCAGCAGCTGCAAACATCAGCTTCTTGTCCTCTCTTGGTTAGCGTCACCTTCCCAGCCATTATCCTCTAAGTTGTGTCACAAGCTAACTCCTTAACTCATTCATATGGCCATGAGGTGTAACAGTACACCAAATAGCTCAGGCTGGACCATACCCTCTGCTTCTGGGATGGGCATGGAGTCGTACCTAGACTATATGGGCTGAGAGTGGGGTGGGCTTGATCCTTTCCTCCCATATACACATAAGAAGAAAGGAGAGTAGCTGTTGGGGAGGCCAAGGAGAGGGCCTCGTAGAATTTCTATAAGACTTCTACTATGAGTATTTCAAAGAGTAGATGTTAGTCAACTTTATGTCACTGTAGCAAAATACCTGAGGCAATTAATTTATAAAATGAAAGAGTTTATTTTGGTTCCAGAGGCTCCATCCAAGAATGATGATCTCATTGCTTTGAATGTTGGATAAGGGTGTCACATCATGGCAAGGGTACATGACAGAGCAAACCACTCATGCCATCAGCCAGGCAGAAAAAGAGCAGAAGACAGACTAGGTCCCACAACCCCTTCCATGGAATGCCCCCACTGACTCAAAGACCTGGTTTTAGGTCTCACTTCCTAGAAGTTCTGCCACCCCCTCGGAGTGCCACTGTGGCAACAAAACCCTTACCATATGGAACTTTGGGGAGCATTTGGGCAAGCCATAGCAACAGGGATGGGCGGTTCAAGAGCCCTGAGTGCAAATTCTGCTTCTGATAATTCCTCACCATGTAGATCTAGGTAAGTCCCCTTTCCAGGACCTCAGACCTCTCACTTCTAAGTAAAGAATGCATTTCCCCACTCAGAGTCTGTGTGTGCCAATGAGCAAGCATATAAAGCACCCCGTTTGGCATCCAGACCACTGGCAAGAGCTAAATGGTAGCAACGTTTACTGTAATTATTATCATTCCCTGGCTTGGGCCTCTGGGAGTCCAAAGATGCCCAAAGACCAGCTGCAGATCATTAGCCTTCATGTGGCTGACATCTGTGCTCTGAGCAACAAGTGCTGAGGATTTATCAGAGCACAGGGACGCAGGCGGCTGGGCGCGTAGGTTGTAGGTCGAACCTGTTAGGCGTCTGCATGGGAGAACGCAGGCTTCCTTCCAGTTTGAAGGGAGAAACCTGCCCGATGAAGTCTGCCAACAACCTTATCTAGGGGCACACTGGGTAGAGTTACAACAACGGGTGATCAGGAGCAGGGAAACAGGAGGGGGCTAGGATACTGAGGAGGAGTCAGGGTGATGGTGGCTGGGAGCGTCATCAGTGTCGTTTATGCCCCCCTTACGCTGTTCGAGCCTCGCGTGAAAGGCATCTATGCGTGGCCAGAGATTTCTGGGTGTCTTCTTCCCTTTCTCCCTTCTCTCTCATAGGATCTGAATCTGTGACTTGATCCTCCTCGTGCTCCCAGTGAGGCCCACGTGTCCCTTCTACTTTAGAGAGGCAGGACAATGTTCTGGCTAGGTGGGACACGAGCAGAAGGCCATGAAGTTTTAGTATCCTGCCTTGAAAGGGAAGAGCACACCCTTTTCCTTTCACATACAGGCTGGAATATGGATGTGATGAGCGGTAAAGGGACCACATGGACAGAGAAATACCATAATGGTCACAGAACTGGAAAAGAAAAGGAACCTAGGGTCTTGGCACCCTGATGGCACCATGTCAGGCCAGAAGTGCCTCCGCTTAGTACTGTGTGACAGACATATGGATCTCTATAGGGCATAAATGAGTTCATACTGAAATACATATGTTATTTATACAAAAATATGCTTCCACCCTCAGTTGAAGCAAGAAAAACTAGGCTCAGGAAGGTTTAATAACTTGGATGAAGTGTAAAATATAATGCTAACTGCTGTAACAAATAGACCCTTACTAAACATGTGCAGTTGTTAAGGCTTGTATCTAGATGTTCCTAAAAGCCACATATAATCGTACATGGAGCTTTTGGGGGTGGCTGGATCTAGGATGTTCGGTGCTGGGATTAAGTGTGTGATGGGGAAGTAAGGAAGGACCACCCTGGGCGTGGGTGGAACCCCCACCCCAAGATGGGTAGTTTGGAAGGGTAAAAGGGACAGGCAGGCTGCGGCTGCTCCTGCTGCTGTCGCTGTGTGTCGCTTGCTGCCTTCTCCTGCCCTGCCTTGCCATGACCTGATTTTCCTCCTTGATGCCCCTCTACCATGTCACCCTTCCCTAGACTACCAGCCAACTATGGGCAGAAGCTTTTACAAACTGTGAGCCAAACAAACATTTCCTCCTTTAACTTTGGGTGTTCGGTATTTTGTCTCAGGAACAAGTAAGTAGGACAATAGGCTTAAATGAAGTTTATTTCTTGCTTCCTTGACACTGGTGAGTGGAGTCAGTGGGGCAGCCTTTCCTTTCCAGGCACCTGGGCCTCAGGTTGTTCACATAATCAACACATAAATTCCCAAGTTGTCCTAGGAGTCGACTCCATTCTATTTGGAGCATGGAGAAGGGTAGCAAGGTTTTTTGAACCAACCTGGGAGTACCATGTTGCCTTTTTTGTATTTCTTTGGCTAGAAATAAGTCACTTGGCCAAATCTAACTGCAGGAGAGTGGGGGAGCATAGTTTATCTGCATGCCCAGAAAGAAAAAGGAAATAATGTTTCTGACAAGCCAGGCAGTCTCTGCCACACAAGGATCATTCAGCTAAAAGCTGCAAAAAGGGATCTAGCCAGCCTGATTCTGAAGCCCAGTCTCTTTTGGTTTTTCTCTGATGTCTCTCAGTTTTGAAGCAAAGAATATGTTTGAGATCTGTGGTAGTCTTGTGATGTGTCAATCAGTGTGGCTACAGTTTCCAATGAATCAATCAAACCAGTGTTGCTTTGAAAGTATATTTTAGATGTGATTAATATCCATAATTGATTGACCTTCAGGCTGGGCCTGAATCAATCGGTTGAAAGGCCATAGGAGCAGGACTGAAGGTTCCATGCAGAAATGATTCTGTCTTCAGGCAGCAACCTCAGCCTGTCCTAGACCTCTAACTGCCCCTCTGGCAGGCCTGCAGGGTTGCAAGCTCACTCTTCCAGCCCTCACAAATGTATAGCCCATTCCTCACAATAAATCTCTCTGTGTAAATCTCCTAGTAGCTCTGCTTTGCTGGTTGCGCAGGGCTGTTCACCCTCTGTCTGCAGTTTCTAAACTTCTTCCTTGTGATAATCCCTCAAATGTCACCACTTTCATTAGTACATATAAATGATCTTTACTGAGCACTTTGTATGAACCAGACTCTGCAGGAAACACATCAAATGTGGTCTCTACCTTGTAGAAGGAGTGGGAGAGGCAGGTTCTTACCCAAGAATCAGACAAATGAATATATAGTGACATCCTATGATTAGGGAAAGGATGAAAAAACTCAAGATCTGCTGTCCCCTGAAGAGCCAAGGACAGCCTCCCTGCCAAGTGGTGCTTGGAAGCAAGAGCTGAGGGAGGGAATACACTCAAGTAAGCAGTATAGATGTGGCCTGAGAAGGTGTCCCAGGCAGAGGGAAAGACGTGAGCACAGGACTTGAGGAGGGAGGGCAAGTGCAAAGCTGGGGCATGGGCACCAGCCTAGATGGGCTGGGAGGATCAAGCAGTAAGAGACTGGCAGGAAATGAGAGGCTGGCTGGTGCTGTGCCAGGCAGGATGCTAACAGGCTATTTTGGGGATTTTATTCTTTATCTGAAAGTTCTGGCATGTCATTGAAGAGTTCTTAGCAGGCAGGTGATGTGACCAGTTTTCCCACTGAAAGATGATCAAAACAAACTTGTGAAGCCCCTAGAGTGTACAAGTGGAGCGACTAGGGCCCTATGGTGTCCCTGGGCCTTTCCTTTTATCAAAGGAGACGGCTGCTTTGCCAAACCTCAAGGCCAAGTGCTTTTCCTCCAAAACACCCTTCCATTGTCCACTCTGTCACGCCTGTACCTGCAGACCGCCCATTCAGCTATCAAAGTCCTCTTCAGTCACCACCCACAGGAAGCTGCCAACTGAGTCCCCAGGTAGGACTAACAAGCCAGCCTCATGCTCCTCCCTGCTTGCCACTCTCCCCACCTCTATGCCCGCTGTCAGCCCCCACCTCAGGGACCAGCACCTCCATCCAGCCTGCCATGGAAGTGGGCGTGCTCTCCACTCTCCTCATCCCCTCCTCACCATCCTCTGTCTTCATCGACTGTTCGTATCCAAGGCCGCTTTCCTGTCTCGGCCATCAATGCACTTCAACCGTGTGACCCCATTCTAGATGCTTATTCATTGGCCTACAGAGAGGCCTTTGGGGCTTCAAGTTGAGTGAGACGCTGCTGCTATTTTCCTCCCCTGCACCTATATTAATCATCACCTATATTAATTTCTGTACATATTTTAATATGCATTTTTTCCCTCTCACACCAGTGCCCTGCAGCGTGGAAACTCTAGAGGGCGGGCAGGACTGTTTCATGCTCCATCCTGTGATCAGATGCCGGAGCTCTGTGGCCCGTAGTCCTTTTCTGCTTAAAGGAAAGAAGGAAGTTCTGCATCCACATGGTGCTGTGGACACCTGCTTTTCCCTTCCCTGTGCTTCCAGGACCTCTAGGGAAGCGCTGGTTGTGGGGTCTCTGGTGCTCTGATGCTTGGTGGCACCCGAGAGCCTCGGGGCCGCTGGAAGTGTTGTGTCAGGAAGAGCTGTGCAGGGTCAGGGGTCCCCACTCTCACGGGCTCTGGTGGGTTGTAGTGCTGCTATGGGAGCTCGAGCAGGAAAAGTGTAAAAGCTAGCAATGCGTGTAGAATGCTTTCAAATGTTCAGACCCTTCATCCCTAGAAGATAGAAACCTCTGTGGAGAAAGATGTTCATTTCAGTACTGTTTGTAGTAGCCACTAATTGGAAACAAGTAAAATTCTAGCAGTAGAGGAATAATTAGGGCGTGTGGTACCGCCAGCCTACCATATAGTCATTTGAAATAATGCTTAAAAAGTTTAAGATAACTCATGAAAGAAAAAAGAAGCTAAATACATATGCATACATAAATATATTTGTAAATAAACATAAACATATGTACATAACATATCTATATAGTAAGCATATAATTATTATCAGAAACCATACACAAAAAAATGCTAAAAATATACCTCAAAAATATGAGTAGGTAACTGAGAGGTGAACACCATTTTTCTTTCCTTTTTTGTGTATTTTCTTTTCCTAGACAGTGTATTTCCTTTTATGAAGTACATGTCAGGGCCGGGGAGATGGCTCAGTAGAATAAGCGCTTGCCTGGCAAGCACAAGGACCTGAGTTTAATCCCCAGTTCTGCAAAAAAAAAAAAAGTATTTGATTTCAAATGTCATTTGATTAAATCAAGCTGAATTTGTGGCCACCAAAAACATATTTGCTGACCAGAGGTGATATGGGATTTAAATGTTAAAAAATGATTATTGAAACTGTCCTACCAATTTGATTTGAAACTGTCTCATTGCTATTTGTTTCTCAATAAAATTGTGGGAAAAAAATAAATGTTAAAAAATGTTTTTTAAAAATTGTATTTAATGGGAAAAAAGAGGCTGGGGAGATGGCTCAGTGGAATAAGAACTTCCCTGGCAAGCGCAAGGGCCTGAGTTCGATCCCCAGTTCCACCAAAAAAAAAAAAAAAAGGAAAAAAATAAACATTTCTTGGACATCAAAATCTTTCTCATTGGCAAAGCCATTACACCCCACTCAACTGGAAAGGACAGTAGCTACTTTCCTATCTTAGAAAATGAATATACGAAAAAGAAAAACTTGATGAATACTTGTTGGAAATAAGAATAACTTTTAAATCCTTTATTAAAAAATAAAAATCACAAACTTCTTGGGCTTGTATACCAGAAAGTCTGTAGATGGTTTATCAAGACTCTAAATGAGAAATTTTATCTAAATATTTTGAATTTAAATGGGTTTTGTGGAGAGGGAGATCCACATTGTTTATCAGGTTTGCAACAGGGCCTATCACCACAACAAAAGGTTAAGAATTACTGGGGTAGAGAAATGTAACAACAAAATAGCTGGTAGTTTTTGCTTAGTTAGGAAAAATAGGCACTTAGGAAAGTAGCTACTGTCCTTTCCAGTTGAGTGGGGTGTAATGGCTTTGCCAATGAGAAAGATTTTGATGTCTAAGAAATGTTTATTTTTTTCCTTTTTTTTTTTTTTTGGTAGAACAATATATATTCTGTGCTTGCTGTATAGCAAATTCTGGGGAGTTATCGGGGACCCCCCTTACTCTTGTGAAGACCTAAGGCTTCATGTCCCTGGGTTGAATCTACAGAGTAGTCTCAAACTTCATGCTATCTGCCACCCCACCATGGTCATCCTGAATCCTAGAGAGATTCAATAACACCAAGGCCCAAAGTTTTTCATTTATTGGACATTTACAATGTGCCAGGCCCAATATCCAGCCCCTTGCTGTAGGGCTGAGGTGGACAGCCCACATTGGGGACCTCTGTGTCATACGTGTAGTGTACACAATGGATTTTCAAGACAGTACAAATAAAAGCATGTGAAATATCTTTTAATATTGATTTTATTGGGTTAAGCAAAACATTATTAAATTATTTTATTTCTTTTGCTCCTTCCAATATGGCTACTAGGACTGTCAGAGTTTCCTTTGTGGTTCACGTTCTGTGTCTATGGGGTGGTGCCAGGCTGGGCCTCAAGAGGTCAACGGGGAAGAGAATAAACTTCAGAATGACAGCTATTCAGTTTGGCACAGCTCTAAACACAAAAGTTCCTGAAAGGCTAAATTTAGACAAAAAATGGAAAAAATCCATTCAGAAGCATAGAGGATGTGAATCTCAGGTTCTCAGGTGCACATGAAATTCTCTTTCTCTCTCTCTCTCTCTCTCTCTCTCTCTCTCTCTCTCTCTCTCTCTGTTTTTCCCCCTCCTGCCCTCCCTCCCTCCCTTTCAAAGTAAGCTGAAGGCCATTATAGGAGCTCCCCCAACCCCAGCTATGTGAGGGAGAACCTTGAGTTTGTCTGTCACCCCCTAGCCACACTGTGACCATGGGGATGACAGCATGGTCTCATCAAATCCACATGGGGACAGGCTTCACAGAGACTGGGAACCTCAGTACATGAGGTCATTCTGCACTGCCCTCTCTGGGGTCCTGCCATCCCATGGGGCACTGTCACAGGGAGAGCCAATCCCAAGCTCTACCCTTTTCCTTACAGCTGCGTCCTTGCTCCTTTTTGCACCCAACCCAACATGTACGTCTATACCTTCCAGATCCGATGGTCACTCCTCAGCTGCCACAGGTCAGAGATCTGTGACCCACAACACAGTGGCTGAATCTAGCCTGACTACTGGGCAGGCATCGCACAGCACATGATACCAGGGATCAAACCTGGGTCCTTGTACCTGCCAAGAAGATGCTTAGACTGCTGAGCTATCTCCCCAGCCCATGACTCTTTTCTTTAAAAAAATTTTACAAAGAAAAATTGTATATATGAAACTTAAGTGATGAGAGCCTAGGTCCTAATAAGCTCATTGTACATTGAAAATATTAAGTCATTACATGTTACCTACTGAATTTTTATTTTTGGCAGTACTGGGATTGAACCCAGGGGCTTTGCACTGAGCTACCTCCTCATCCTTATCTTTATCCTCATCTCTTTTTATGCACTTATTTGGAAATGGGGTCTTGCTGAGTTGTGCACTCCTTTCTGGAGTGCAGGGATTACAAACGTGCTTCACTGTGTTGAATTACCAAGTAGTCAACTGGCAACACCCAACTGAACTAAGTCAGCATGGTTTTGGGTGTAGAAGACCAACCTGAGGACTGTTGCAAACAGCATAAAAAGAGAACTGGGGGGGGGGAGATGGCATGCTATTTCTGGAGGAGCCCGTTGCAATCATTTTCCTGATATGAACTTAGCTGTTCTCATCAGTGGAAGTGCTTGGCTCCTCGCTATTGCTGAGGATGCCTGCAGTTTTCCTCAGAGGAGCTCTGGTCCTCACCTTGAGCATCACTTCCTGCTCTAGTGCAGATGCCTCAGCCTGCTGGCACAGATCCTTCACCCTGCTGGTGCAGTTCAAGCTTCCACCGCTGACCTTTGGGCCTTCCCAGTGCAGATCCTTGGTACAGACTTGCAGTAGACATTGCTGTGGGCTCTAGGTCTCTAGCTGGACTTACACAGGACATTGATGTGGGACCCAAGCCCTCAGCTGGATTACTTAGGGTTGTACTGAATAGACAGATCTCCTTCACTCTTCTGCATTTGACTTTTTGGGTAAATATAAAATAATACTATAAATTAGGTGTCCTACAGTAAATCTATTCCCTTGTACACACTGACTACAGCAGTCATCTCACTTAGTTTATCTACCAAATTCCATAGCTTAACAGACCCAACTTTAAGTGTGCTCAGAATACTTACATTAGCCTACAGTTGAGCAAAATTGTACAATAGGAAGTGTATTTTATAATAAAATTTTGACTGTCTTGTGAGATTTATTGAATAGTGCACCAAAAGTGAAAAGCAGGATGGTTGTACACATATGCTTTCACACCATTGTAAAGTAAAAAAATTGCAAGCCAAATCATCATAAATTGGGGACCATCTGTATATATTTATGGTATATGGCAATATGCTTCAATATATGCATACATTGTGGAGTGGGTAAAAATCAAGTTAATTAACATATCCATTATCTCACATACTTATCACTTTTTAAGTGAAAATGCTTAATTTAGTAATTTTTATGTCATGCTCTTTTACACAAAAATTCATATTTCCAACTTTTCTTGACACTTTAGAAGGCCCACAACCCTGGGCCTGTGCTGCTCTGCTACCGATGACGAGAGAGAATAACTGTAGGAAAGGATCTGCTTCATTCCTCAGTGACAGTGCAGTTCTCTGTGGTCCTCAGGACTTCTGTGTGCTTTGGCTCTGAAATAAACCAAACTTTGCATTATGTGGAGGAGCAGGGCCAGTGCTGTGGGTGGGGTGAGGTGTCTTGGGGCACAATGTTTAAGAAAATGTCTCCTGCTGTCCTTCCTTTCTCCATCCCTACCTCCCTCCCTCTCCCCCCCCCCTTCCCTCCTTCCCTCTTTTCTTCTTTCATTTATATTTGTGGGTCTGGGGTTGAACCCAGTACCTTCTCACTAAACTATGTTTCTGGCCCTTTTTATTTAATTATTTTGAGACAGGGTCTTGCTAAGTCACTAAGTTGCCCAGGCTGAGCTTGAATTTAAAATCTTCCTGCCTCAGCCTAGAGGGCCAGGATCAGAGGCAGTCAGTGAACAGCACGGAAAGTGAGCACATCCTGCAAGGCGGCTCCCAGGTGTCTCACTACCTTTCTTTCTTTCTTTCTTTTTGTCTTCTAGCATGTTCCTGTGTCTCCTGCCACCCTCTTTTGTATTTGTACACTTAGGGCACATTCATGAGGAAGCTCTGCCTAGTGTAAAACTCAGGGAACACACTTGCTGGCCATGGTAGAAATGAAGTTCAATGAGCTTCAAACTATGATTGGGAAATGAAGGCATAGAAATTGCCAGGGTGGGAGCCCTTAAGAAATGTGGTTGCCAGGGGAAAGAGAATGGTATTATGAGAGTAAGTAGCTGGATGTGGGGTGAGAAAGCATTCTTGTTTGAGTGTAATTTAAGTTAAGAGAAAGTAGAATGGATTTATAAGGTCAGGGAGAACAATTAGTAGGATGGGAGAGGTCGCATATTCTAAGTGGTGGATGGGAAGGGGGAACGCACCAGTCAATAAGTGCTGTTCGTTGTCTGTTGACTGCCATCCTGGCATCGTGTGGAAGGCTGCATTCTGGCCTCTCCTCTGCACTTTGGGCTTCAGAGATCACACCGTCCTGCAGAGAGATCACAGCATCCCCCAATTCAGAACGGCAAAGGATTTGCCAACGGTTACAGAGTGAAACCTTCCACCGCAGCCTTGCATCTGAGGCGGGTGAGCTGTGGCTCCAGGCAAGTGGTTTCTCAGCTCAGGCCCTCAGCACACACACAGGCATCCACAGTCTGCACAGCAGTGAGCCCCACGGGACTGGCCCCAGTGGTGAGTTTAGGGCAGTGTGAGGAGAGGTGCTGCCTGGAATCTCTCCGGGTTCCCATCAAGAAGTATCCTCAGGGGGCTGGGGAGATGGCTCAGTGGAATAAGCACTTCCCTGGCAAGCGCAAGGGGCCTGAGTTCAATCCCCGGTTCCACAAAAAAAAAAAAAAAAAAAAAAAAAAAGTATCTCAGGTGATGCCAGCGGTGGTTTTCTGCCTCTTTAGCATTGCAACTTGACAAACAGTGTAAGTTGGGCTGGATTCCTTTCAGGCCTTCTGCTCCCTGTCCCATTCCCTGGAAACTCCAACACTTCATACAGTTGTGAAAATGGGATTACAAGAGTAATCTGTCCCCACACCAGCAGGCTAGCATTTGTGTACAACCTATAGGTCACACAGTGACCTGACATTACTCATAATAATAATGCAATGAGGTCCATTCTGAAAGTGGGTGCTGTCCACTGCAGTCCACAAAGCCCAGGAGAGCCTTATCACAGGGACCCTCTTTGGGGTGACCAAGGCCACATGGTCATGAAGCAGAGCTGTCTGATTCCAAAGCCAAAAGGAAAGGATGAATATTTAGGCTTGGGAAGAAGCAGCCACTTTACCTCTGGAGCCAGGAGTGCACAGGGAAGGGGCAGGTGTGCCTGCAGGTACAATGTGTGGGCAAGCATGTGGACACACAGATGGCAAGGGTGGAACTTAAAAATGCTTCTTTCTTTCTGGGGGTGGGAGGTAAAAATTCTTGGGGAGATCCGGAGGGCACTGGCAAGGCTGGATAGGGAAAGAAGAATTGGATGTTTGCAACAGCTACATTGGGCTGGGCTGGGGAGGCTGGCTCCCTGTGGGCTCTGGCAGGATTAAAGAGTAAAGCTATTTGGAGACCATGAAGTCAGAGGGACACAAGAACGCCTGCAGGTCTCTGCATCTTGGGTGTTGGAAGCAGGAGGCAACCATTGGAGTGACCTAGGGATGGGGTTTTGCTAGATAGGAGTCACAGAAGGACAGTGGAACCACAGGATCTACCTATATTGCCGTGGGAGGGTTCAAACCAATAATCAGTATGTTTTACCTGGTGTACAAATCAAGTCTCTTTCCATTAAGTGACAAAACTCCAACTTCAGTTGGCTTAAATTGTACACCTGATTCACCCCAAACAGGCTTTCTTATAGCATCCTATGGGTTGACTTCTAATACTCAGAAGGGGAATCTGAGTCTTCATGGGGTGAAGTTCACCCAGGCCAATGAGTGGCAGAGCTAACTGGGATTCTAAGCCCAGGCCCGCCTGTGTCCAAAACCTTGGCTCTTCTCTGTACCATTCTTGGCTGGGTACAGGCAGTGGTGATGGCCAGACCTCAAAAGGTGCAGGCTGATCCTGGTGTTTCAGTGACTATACCCAAATTAAATTAAAGGTGTCTGTCCTGCCTGGGGTTGGTCCCAGCCCAGGTCACAATCTGTACAGCAGCGCTGAAGAAAGAGGGCAGATGACATCCCCACCCTTCTCTTTAGCCACACTGTTTGGTTGTTTTGTCACGTATTATTTTGATGTCTCAGAAAAGCAATAAACATGCCAAGACATTCTGAGTCGAGTCTGCCCTGGGAGACTGGTCTGAGTCCCTGGGGTGTGGGCAGGCTGGTGACCATCCAGGCGCCAGGGCCAGGAGCTCCCAGGCTCCTTACACAAGACCCTTTCCTACCCCACCCAGGGTAGGGTCAGGGGGCTGTCCTGTGGCCAAGCCAGACAAACACATCCTGACAGACTTCAACTGCTCCTTGCTCATGGGCCCACGTGGGGGTAGGGGAGGGTGCTGGCCTCTTGCTCTGTGTCTTCCTTGAGAAGGGAAATCTTCCTGTTTGTGAGGGGAAAAAAATGCTCTGCAAACAGCTTGATGGCCCCTGGACATCAAAGCGTTCTTACAAAACAGCATCCTAATGGCTTAAGTATCAATGAATCAGGGACATATGGATCCCATTTGCTATAAAGTACACACGGGTTTAAAAATTCTGAGGAAAAATGCCAGGCAAAATATATTTCAGGTTTTATTGAACCAAAAAACTCTAAGAAGATAGATTTTTGATGGTCATCAAATCCAGAATACTTGACTGGCTGCTTACGGGTGACTATGGAGAAAACCTGGGACCCTCAGGCCACGGTCACTTAGGCCATTGCTTTTGGTAGCAGAGACAAATTAAGTTAGATTTTTATGTAATTGCAACATAAAAAGCTTTTATGGGACTTTTTTTTGGGGTTATAGGAACATTTTAAGTGTATCTGAGCAAAGTCCTGCTAATTTTCTGGTAGACCATAGGTCTGAAATTTGGAAGATGTAAATTGGGGGCGACCAGTGACATCTGCATGTCCTCACTCTTTAGGGGAAACATCCAGAAAAGGAAACTTCAAGAAAGTTCCCCAGAGAAATGTCTTGTTCTCCCACTTTGAGAACCTACCCAAAGGGAGAGAAAATGGAAGGAAAGAGAGAGGAGGCACACAGGAAGAATGAAAGTAAAAGAAAGAAGGAGAAAAGAGGAGGAAGAGGAAAGACTGTTTTAATGTTTTCCTAGAATCGAAGTTTCCACATCAGGAAAAATGGTGTCACGCTAAAATGTCTTAGCAATTGAGCTGTTGTATGTTCTGTGTTCAATTTTTCTAGTCATATATTTCTCCCTGGTTCGCAACCTTGCTTTGTGAAAAGTGTCATAAAGAAATGCTTTACCGTTAACGCACCCTGACTGGATCAGATTTCAGGTTGTTACTCTCCAAGACATTATCCCAACGAGAATCCGTGTACTGTGGAGTGATCTGTCGGAGCTGCTTAGAGGGACAGATGAGAGCATTGGAGCAGGGCCCGGGCTCCATAATGAAACCTTAGCCCAGGCAAGGGCCAAAGAGGGGGCTGTGGTTGGAGGGGTCTCGAGGAATTCACGTGGCTTCGCTGTGGACGGGTTCGAAACAGCCCAGTGCTGAAAGATGAACATTCCTGTCTTTTGGCCTCCTTACCTTCCTTTGGTAGGTGAACCGGCTCTGACCACTGATGCCTCAGGCATGAGAATACCAGATTTCCATTTGGCTTTATTTTCAGTTTTCTGATTGTGCATGTGTGTGCGTGTGTGTGTGCATGTGTATGTGTGTGTGTTCTTGTCACTTTCAAGTGGAATATGGTATGTTATAAATAAAGCCCATCTTTCTCCATTCTGATCACACACCATATGAGAGTAGGGGGTGGGGTGGAGGTGGGGGGATAAGGGGCCCACATCCAGCACTGGTCCGCATGCATCGTGGTTTTCCTTTTGAAAATTCTGAAGCCTGGCCCACACTGACTGAAATTATTATGTACTTTTGTTGTACAACAAATTATCATCCTTTGCTGTTGCACCAGGCCTTTCTACAGAGAATGCAGGTTGTAGTAATTTTGTCATACAGAGTAATATGTCACATAGAGCATTCTGGATTTAGACCAATATATACAGTTTCTGGCCTAAGCAGTAACACATGTTTGGAGGAGCGATCGTTTCATTTTACTGGAATGGACAGTAAGTAGAAACACATTCCAGATTTCTATTTTTTTCCCCCTGCCCTGAAATTTGGCAGCCAGAGTCCTCCTTGCACTTGATCTCAGGTTTTCAGCTGCTTTCGAGCCACGGTGCCCAAGTGCTACGATGCCTGTGCTTCTCGCGACTGGTGACTAATGGAATCAAAAATCACTGCTCACCAGGTTTCCCAGAGCCCTTCCAAGAGCAGTTTTAAATGAATGCAAATGGCACTCAAAATTTCCCCAATAACGTACTAGCTAAAGCTCACAGCTTTTCTGTAGCTAATTTTATGCTTTCGAAGTCTGGCCTTGTGAAAACCATTTTTTAAAATTTTTTTTCCTTTTGGATCAATCTGAGAACTGCCCTGGTCATAGAACTAAGAGGAAAGAAAGAAAGAAGAAAGAAAGAAAGAAAGAGAAAAAGAAAGAAAGAAAGAAAGGAAGGAAGGAAGGAAGGAAGGAAGGAAGGAAGGAAGGAAGGAAGGAAGGAAAGATCAGGGGAGAGTGGTGCATTTATTCCCAAAGATACTCAGATATGTATCTCTGAAGTCCCACAGGAGCACTGTGTTACTTTGCCACTGATGCTGGCTGCTGGGACAAATCCCGTAGTTGAAATAGCAACCACTGAGTTAGAGATACCTGTTTGTACTATTGGAGATCTATGTTGCACCTACTCTGTGTTTTGTCCTAATTTGATTTCATTCACACCTTCATAAAACTATAGCTTTCCTGGAGCATTTGATGATCAGGCTGTCTGACCTGGAAACCAGGCTCTCTTATCCAGCAGTGCTTGGCTCAATGTCTTGCACACAGTAAGTCTTTGCTGACCTTTTACTTTCCATCAGGTTAGTTTCTGTAGGTACTTATGGGACTATAAGTTATTGGGTTGTAGGGACCCTGTGTGCTATAGTCAGGGTTTGCAAGGAGAATAGATTTAACATAGGCCACATAGTTTGTAGCATTATTTTATAATATGCACCCAAAGAGTCAAATGCAGAAGAGTGAGTGAGATCTGCCTATGCCCTAGAGATCCAGTGAATCCGGCTGAAGGCCTGGTTCCCACAGCAGTGTCAAGCAAGAGTCCAGCTGAAGACCGCGAGAGCCTACAGCAGTGTACTGCATGAGTCTAGCTAGAGTCCTAGAGCACATGAAAGTGTCGCATGCAGATCAAGGATCTGCACTGGGAAGCCCAGAGGTCAATGGTGGAAGTTAGACAGTCTGTGTCAGTGGGGTGAAGGGTCTGTGCCAGCAGGCTGAGGGATCTGCACTGGAGCCAGGAAGCAACTCTCAAGGTAAGCACCAGAGCTTCCCCCAAAAGAACCGCAGCCATCCTCAGGGACAATGAAGCCCAAGCTCCTCCGATGAGGAGAAAAGCTGAGTTCATATCAGGAAAGTCAGCCTGACAAGCTTCTCCAGGAGAATCAACAGCACTACCTCTTCCTCTCCAGTTCTCCTTTTATGCGACAACCCTCAGGTGGCCCTCCACACCCAGTGCCACACCGACTCAATTCAGCTGGGTGACATGAGTTGTCCACCACACAGTGTTTTCTTTGTGCATCTCATCCTCCCAGTTTGGGTCTTGTATAAGTGAAAAGAGCCCTTTGGGGCTGTGGTCCTTAATGGAGAATGATCTTATCCCTCAGATGACATTTGGCGGCGTCTGAAGGAGACGTTTTGACTGTCACAATTGAGGGAGAGGGTGTTACTACCATCCTGTGGGTAGACATTGGCTGTGTTATTAATACAGGAAAGTCCCCCACAACAAAGGATTACATAGCCCCAAATGTCACTGGTGTTGACATTGAAAGCCCAGCTGTAGAAGAAAAGCAGGCAGGCGAAGCCTCGAGCTAGTAAAAACAATCTAAATGGAATATTTTAAAGACTTTTTTTAAAAAAAGAATAAATACAAAACATTTGAATACAAAACTTTCATTCAGAAAGTTAAAGCCATGGTCTACCAAACAGTGCATATCTAAAAGAAATTGGCAATCAGACAGAGATCTAGGCAGAGAAAGAGTGAGAGAGAGAAAGAGAGAGCGAGAAGAAACTTCTTGCTAGTAAGGATTCTACATGTTCTCTGGCTCATGGCCCTGGGCTTAACTTATAGTTGGTGCTTAACAGATGCTTTCTGGTGTCTGATGGAAAGAGCAGAATGTCTCTGTAGATAAGATTACACTCAGTTGTGCTGGTTACTGAAGTGCTGCATGTTCTACACGCTTCATTCAGTTCTTTTTTTTTTTTTTTTTTTTTAGCAGAACTGGGGATTGAACTCCACTTGCCAGGGAAGCGCTTATTCCACTGAACCATCTCCCCAGCCCACTTCATTCAGTTCTACAGCCAGAACCCAGATGGGGATCGTACTACTTCATCCTCCTTGGGGGCCACTCGCATACACTACACAGGGTGTTGGCTTCTGCTTGTTATCCATAGCCACCTTCTTTAAGAAAGGACCAGTGGTTGTGGTGAATGATCATTAGTCAGGGAGAGGAACAGGTGCTGCAAAGAGCCTAGGCTCTATCTCACCCCCAGGGCTTCTCCTAGGCCTAGTAGAGAAGAGCTACTTACCCTCCTTACTCCTCAAACAGTGGACCTTCATGGAGGCCACTTCCAAAATGTTGTCCCACCAGCGAAGCCCTTCCTTCCTCTTGTGAGGCCTGTCTTCTCTGCCATTTGGATGACGGAGGATTTCACTAAGGGTTACTGCTGTGCTGAGCTCTCTCCTCTCCTCCGAAACCACATTTCCAGAGAGTCAGACCCTCAGTGGAAGGGGTGACACTGTGGCTTTTGGACAGTCTAGAGTCTAGTGTGGATTTTCACTGCGTGGTACGGAGGTCACTGGGCCTCTTCTTCAGGGGAAATTAGCAGGTACAAAGAAGAGCTTTCGTTTACCTAATGTTTGGTATATGGTGGACATAGTTTACACACGTTCCTTTTCCTAGTTCCATTGGTGTAATACATTTTCTTAGACTCATTTTATCTGCAAGGAAACTGGACTGGCAGAGAAGTGACACCCCCAGAGTCTCACCAGCAAGGTGTGGCAGAGCTGAGTCTATACCAGGACTGACTGGCTTCAGAGCGCAGGCTTCTTCACCGTTCCCAGCAGTCCGGAGCTACAGGGTGTCAGAGCTCCTCCTTCCCTGCTCTTGGCCCCCTCTACTGTAGTTCCTACAGCTCAGGAGCCCAAAGCCCCTGCTCTCTATGGTCTTGAGAGGTCATTGCCTCCTCTTCTGTGGTCAGTGCTGTCCCCACCCCACCTGCTTTCAGGCATAGGGAAGGCTCAGAGGACAAATGCTGTCATTTTCCTCCTACCTCTTCACACACACATGCACACACTCATGCACATGGTTGTACACATTGTACACACCTGCACACACTCACATAATAAAGACTCCCACTCACCATACAGAGACGTACCCCCTTACACCCAAGATCACATACTGACTCATGGACTACATAGGTGACACAGGCACAGACACTGCCCCCCCCCCGCATGCATGCACGCGTGCACACACACACACACACACACACACACACTGTCCTGAGTATCTGCATCCTTGCGGTACCCATGTGAGGTCTGACTGCTGGATCTTATCACGTTACAAGCTGGCTTGGATATTGGAGAGTAAGGCTGTCTTGGAGGTACACTGTGAAGCGGGTGTGCTTTCCACCAGAACTGTTCTTAAGCATGGCCGTTTCACATTCGCTTGCAGCCATCAGCCGAAGCCAAGCCCTTCTGTCCATGTCACATACATCCGCATTCTGGGAAGGCCGTGGCTGAGCCACGGGCACCACGTTTGTGTGTGTCACGGCCAGCGCAAGGGCTGGGAGCTGCCGAATAGCTTTTCCAGGCGAGCGCTTGTGGCTGTCGGGAAGGCACCTCGTGGCTGTTTCCCAAAGCCCACGCCTGTGCCCAGACGGGGCTGCCGAGTGTGGGGCAGCCCACAGCCTGCCTGCTGTCAGGGCAAGATCTGAATCTGTGGACAGGGAGACGGGAGGAGCAGAGAGGAGGGGAACGGGGGGAAAGGAGATGTTGACATACGCTCCAAAGAGGCCAAGGAATTCTGTTTACTCCTCGGTGATATTTCTACCTTTTGTTGTGGCGGAGACCTGCCTTTTACTGCGTTGCTGAAACATCTTCAAAGCCTGGAAATCTGAGGGCATTCCAATAAAAACTTTCGCTGGACCACAGTGGAGAGAACCCCAAATTCAATTCAGGTCTGAGTGCTTGGCAGCCACACTGAGAACTGGGCAGCATGAGCTGACAGCCAAAGAGGAAATCAAGAGCTGCTGTCTCCTCGGTGACAGGAAAGGGGAACAGGGCCTAAAAGGTGGATGGCTCAGTTAAAAGAAGGGCACATTATGGGGTCAAACAGAACCTGGTCCAAACTCTGGTTCCATTACTAACTCCATGTATTACCTGCCACTTTGTTTCTTTGAGCTTCAATTTTCTCATCTGTGAAATGGGTGCATATTTATACATGCATATGCATAAGTAATCATTGGCAAGGTTCATGTAAAGATTAGAGATAAAGTGTGTAAAGTTCTTGGCACATTGGAAGTATAAACAGATTTTTAATTCCCCATCTCCTTTTTTTTTTTTTTTTTTGTATTTAGGGCAGGATCTACAAGGTGTCACTGAGTAGATCAGACTTATTGTAATCCTCCTTCTGTTTACAGCCTCTGAAGTGTTGTAAACTATAGGCGTGCATCACCACACCCAGTCTCAATTGCTGTCTCAGTGCACCCCATGGGCAGGGTTGGCATAGCAGGCCTGGGGATCAGACCCCCAGCTCCTGTGTCTGCCTAAGCAGGCACTTTCATCTGCTGAGTTATTTGGCCAGCCCCCCATCTCCTTGTTTATATGGAGTTGTCTGCTATTCTTTAGGGCCTCTTCTACTCTAAATAGTATCTCTCTCAAGCAGTGTCTTTCTAGGACTGGGTCTCACTAGGTATCCCTTGGTCCCTCCATCTCCCAAGGTGCAGGAGGGAACATTTACTGGTGTCTCTGAGACTGGCAGTGACCCCTGTGCCAATTGTTTGGGCAAATGGGTGCCTCCAACAATGGGGGCAGCCACCATCTGACCCACTCTGATGTAAACTGAGGACAGAAGCCATCAGTCCCCAAGAACAAGGGATGGCTAAGAGGTGAACATTCCAGCTTTGTGCCAAGCACATCCCTGTCTCTACAGGCACTGTCCATCCCTGTCCCTGAGCAAGAGGAGAGAGTGCCTTTACATGGGCCCTTGGAGTTCTCCAAGCTGAGCCTGCACAGCATCCAAGTCCATAGTCAAAGCTTGCACATCGGGCCAGGGAGATGGCTCAGCGGAATAAGCGCTTCCCTAGCAAGCACAAGGGCCTGAGTTCAATTCCCGGTTCCGAAAAAAAAAAAGCTTGGACATCATTTGAGTTGAGCTGCTCATTATAATGCCCCATGCTTATTGGGTGCTGTATTCATTCATTTATTCATTCATTCATTTGTCTATGTGCCAAGCTTCAGACAAGGAGCACAATAGGACCCAGCCATGCAGGACAGAGAGCATACCAGCCCAAGGGGACAGCTCAGGTGTTGGTGAAGCCAGGAAGCAGAGTCCAACACAGCCTGATGGCAGCTGAGTGATAATACTGGGTAGGCAGTCTTCTCAGAGTGGGTGACTCTTGAACTGACCCACTTTTGTCCGAATGTCTGATGACACAATTGCCCTGGCTTGATGATGAGAGCTGTTGCCAGGTGCCTGGCGTACTAGACAGCTTTAAGACAAGACCAGACACTAGGAATGAGGGCAGGGAATGCTACTCTAGTAGTGTGTGCTCTGGGGACATAAGCAGCAGGGACTATCTCCCAAGGAGGCACTCTCCCATCCACCTGTCACCAGAGAATGGGCCGGAGGAGCTGGGTCATCAGGGCGGCTGCCCTTTCTA
Source organism: Octodon degus (assembly GCF_000260255.1). Taxonomy (NCBI): domain Eukaryota; kingdom Metazoa; phylum Chordata; class Mammalia; order Rodentia; family Octodontidae; genus Octodon; species Octodon degus. The sequence goes on from NW_004525001.1 coordinate 65,087, forward strand.
AAGCAGGAAGCAGTGAGTAAGGTAAAAGGGGAGGAATAGGTGGCTGGGAGAACAGGGCGTAGCTGTCTGGCCTGTGGGGAGAAGACAGTGGGCAAGGAGCGCTTTCTGGAGAAAATGACCTTTCAGCTGGAACCTAAAGGCAGAGCGGACCCTCGGCAGCCAAGGAGCAGCAAAAGGAGTGTATAGGCCGAGGGACAGAGTGTGACAGAAGAAGAGAGCCTCAAAGGGAGGGGTGGATGGACGAGGGATAAGAAGCCAACTTGGGGACCTGTCCCTGGGATGGCAGCAGGGCTTGGCTTGATATTCTGACTTGACTTTATTCCAGAGCCTGCTTGTTCATTCTCTGCTCTGCTGACACTGAGCCTGTTAGTTACAGGCATTGCCATCTTTCTCTTCAGCTTAAGTCCTCTGTGGATTCCCAGTTGTCTCACGGCCAGAAGGAATAGAAACTTGGCTTTGGAGGGCCCCCTGGGGACCTTATGGGTTGGTGGAATGGGTAATTAAGATCTTAAGCTCTAAAACATATGTTTCAGTCACAGATGTTTTACTATTAATTGACCTCAGTGTAACTGCTTTTTCTTCCTAAACCTCAGCCTGCTCATCTGCATTGAGTACAGGAAATGATAGGGCTGCTGTAGCCCCCACAAAGTGTCCTCCAGAAAGCTTCTAGTAAGTGCCAGCACAGTGCACCCGACAGCCTGGCCAGCCTTGCTGCCTACCTCTTGTCTGCATGTATCACTTGCAGGTAGTGCACATCGATGCCAGCCGGTGTGGTGCTTTTTCCTGCTTTGTGTCTGTTGTGTGCTCTGCCCCGGACACTCTCTCCGTGTTCTGCTGCCTGCAGAAGGCCCTGCTTGAGGCTCACTTCCCTGGAGAAGCCCTGTCTGACGCCCCTCCCTTGCGTTGCTTCATCCTGTGAGACCCTGCGGTCATCCTAAGCAGCACCACTGTGCTGTCAAGGTCTGTCTCCCTCTAGGCCCTAATATGGGGTGATTCAGATCAAGCCTTGACCTCTTGAAGCTCAAGGGTATGGCATGGAATCTGACACTTGGCCATTCAGTCAGACCGAGAAGCCCAGTCTCCTTCTGGACGTTGATTCTGATCTGATTCCCTTTGCATTTCTCTTTCTGGTGGGATTGGGTAAGGCAGTAGTGAGCCAGGGGCTTGCCTATGAGGTCTCTCCATTTGCTTAGCTCTGGCCCAGGTCTCTAACTGGAGGGTAGTTCAGGGCAGGCTGACCTGATTTGCTCCTGCTGGAACTGGGGCCAGGCCACGCTCTAGATAGGCAGCCTAGTGTCTGCTTAGTCACTCTGGTTCCACCTCCCTCGAGTGAGATTAGGCAAGCTGTGTAGTGCTTCATACCCTCAGGCCCAGGAAACACTCCCAGGTCACTAGTGGGCAGTGAGCAGGGCGAGGCACTTGCCCTTCCTCCTGATGCCCCCACACAGGAGCCCCAACTGCCCTGGGCCTCTGTCCGAAGGCTTCAGAGACAGGCCCCAGGGCTTGTGTGAGAAGGCTGTGAGAAGTTCCAGCTGAAAAAGACCTCTGCCAACATTTCACGTTGGTAAGACTATTGAACATTCACTCAGCACCTACTACGTACCAGGCTCCGAGATGAAGGCTGTATGTTGTGTGCTTTAAGTTCATTTAGCTTTACAACTCTGAAGAAGTAGAGGCAACTAAAAGAGTAAATGAGAACCAAAAGGTACAGTAGATACTGCAAAAGGGAAATTGCTCAAAAGGAAAGAATAACTGGGATGGGGAAAGGAAAAAAGAAGGAAGGGATATCTATCTATCTATCTATCTATCTATCTATCTATCTAGAGTAAAATAATAATAATAATAATTTCTATTAGTTTATTGAAAAGAGCAGTCAGTACTTGTATCATTTGATCAATTTTGCATTCCTGTATCTGGTAATCCGAGGAATTACTTAGAAGCTAACAATGTGCAATATAACAACAGTTGTTAATTTCCTGTCCTCTTAAGGAGATGAGCTAGGAAACATG
>NW_004525001.1:68422-69496 GCF_000260255.1 Octodon degus
AAAAAAGAAAAAAAATAATAAAATTAAGTTTTCTCTGTGAAAAAAAAAAAAAGAAAGAAAATTTCCTGTCCTCTTATTTTGAAAATTCGTATGATTTTTATTGTCCTCTTTAAGAGAAAGAAAGGAAAAAGGTAAAGGAAATTACTATTCCTGTTCTCAACTTGTATATGAGGAAAGAGGCGCACAGCGCTGAAGTGCCCAAGATCACACAACCAGTAGAGCTGGAACTTGAGGTGGGGAATTGAACAATAGCACAGATGCTGTAGCGAATGGTACGGTTAATGCCGCTTGTTTTATAGACAGAGAAGCTGAGAACAGAGGGAAAGGATGATCCCACATAGCAAGCAGACAGCGGAGAACATGTATCCCTTCGTGTGAAAAGTCCAGTTCTCTTTGCTTCAACTTATTGCTGGAGAAAATGTACCCCGCCTTTAGTTTGATTAATCTGTTCTTATCCAGGCCTAGGCACAGTTCCAACGGAGTGGCTTTGGCCAAGTGACCCCGACTTTCGGAGTCTCAGTTTTCACATGTGTGAAATGGGACTGTCATCTCCCCTTGTGCATGGGTGGGGGTGGGCACCAGGCCTGGCACCGCAAGAGCGGGTGGGGGGTGAGAGTCATTACTTTCACCCCGTTGATTGCACAACAGATCTGAGGCACTGGCAGTAGGAGCATGAGAATACAGACCTAAGATCCAGGTGGGCAGAACAAAAGATAAAGCGAACCTGGGAGGAGCAGGAAATCGGACCCAAGGCCTAGAGATGAGTCATCCCCTTTGCTGGCTCCACGGCAGCACAGCGAGAGGTGGAGCAGATGCTCCTCTCAGTGCTGCCGATCGCGCCACCTCTCCTGGTCTTGGGGGATTTTGAGTGTTCCCGTGTCCATCAGCAAAGTGGGATGAACCACTGTGATGCCCCCAGGGGTGCGTGGTTGTCACAGTTTCCTGAGATGAATCAGCTAGCCCCCACCTGATTTAGCCTAGGAGTACTGCATCCGCACATGCTTGAGAGCACTTGCCTAGGTCAGACCCTGGGGACTCTGGCCACCTGCATGATGATGATGATGTGTGTGTCCT
>NW_004525001.1:69991-75994 GCF_000260255.1 Octodon degus
TTCTGGTGACCACGCCCATCCATCGCAGCCACATGGAAGAGAGAACGGGCACTGTGCGAACCATCGGTACTTTAGGAGGTGAGATGCTGAAAAAGAGTTTCCTACAGGCTTGAATGACATGATACTGCTGTTGGGTGATTTTTGCCTATAAAATGGCAATATTACATAGTGCGACTTATGTTATACTGTGCTGCTTAATATATTGCTTTAGAACCCTAAAACAGATTCACATGTTCTCTGGGGCCTCTTCCAGGGAAATACCATGCAAGAATTCATGAGGTTAACATGTTAGTTGTTCTGGGACTTCCTCAAATAACTGTAAACCTGTTAACATTTTATAGAGTCTCATCTATGTGCCTCTTAAAGTCTTCCATGAAAGTAAGAGCTTAAGGCATGGAGGAGGGGCATATAACTGGGCTGTGGCTGAGCCTCCTGAGTTAGTTGTGGGGCTTGCAACCACCATGACATGCTGTCTTGCCACAGGTCCAAACAGATGCCACTCAGTCATGAACTGGAACCTTTAAAACTGTGAACAAATGTAAATCTTTCTTCTGTATGTGTTGATTATCTCAGGCATTTTATTAGAGTGGTAGAAAGCTGACTAACACATCTTCTGAGGCTGAAGTGACCCAAGGTCAGCTTCATGAGTGTCCAACCTGTGCAATTGCCCAGGGTGTGATGTTCAGAGGGTACTGCATTTGATTTCATACTGTCTGAAGCAAGGGACCCCCATTTTCACTGGGCACTGGGCCCTACACATTTTGCAATCGCTTCTGTTCCAAGTGTAGAGCTACAGGTCATCGTCCTCAGAGACTCCACCCCCAAGGGACCTTTCATTGGGTGGGAAGCCTCTCATTCATTCTTTGGACTCTGCCCTTTTCAGACAAGCCAGTTCTTTGTATCTTCAAGCTTAAGATCCTTAAAATAGTGAAGCCCTTGCCTTCCTGTGAGACAGGGAATCCTCAGTAATCTGGGACACCAAGTTTTCGTTTCTGTCTAGAAAGGAAAGGACAAAAATTCTCTCCCCTCTTCATGGCCACATTCCTTGACTCATTCTCCATCAGAGAATAGCATTGGTCCTCCGCATTCATGGGTTTCTCATCTGCTGTCTGAACCGATCACAGGTGGAAAATATTTGAGGAAAACGCTTTGGTGCCAAACATGTGCAGATTTTTTCTTGACATTACTTCCTAAATAATATAATATAATAACTATTTGCATATCACTTACATTATATGTTGTAGTACAAGTCATATAAAGGGGATTTAAAATATTAGGGAGGACATGTGCACTCTATGCAAGTACTACATCAGTGTATATGAGGGACTTAGGGATCCACGGGATCCTGGAAGCTACCTCCTGAGGACTGTGTTCCCCCAACAGCTGGACAAATGGTAACTCTTTTCCCCACCTGGATCAGCATCCTGAAGTTGGTGTTACTACTTCCATTTTACAGATGAATGCACTAGGGTCCAGAGGCTTGCTGAAAGTTAAACAGTCTCCTATCTTCCCACTCCTCTCGAAGTTTCCATTGATCTTACCAAAAAGAGGAGAAAACGAAGGCATGGATGGAGGAAGTTACTGATGATATCATTTTCACTCATCCAAGTAACAAGCATTGGCTCATTCTATAACCAGGAGAAATCGAGATTATTTCCTATTGCACACCTCAGATGAGACAAACATAGGCTGGAGGATGGGCATTTTTCTCTCTTAGAGCATAAGAGCTCTAAGAACTTTTGTGCTAATGCTTCTTTTTAACAGAGGGTGATACTGAGGTTCAAAGAGGCTAAAATATGTCCAAGGTCCTATAGAACAGGAGAGTTTGAAGCCAAGCAGGGACCACTCGTTGCATCCCCAGGTAGCAATTTAAGCCCCATTTGTTAGCTGGGACACTGCCTCTTCTGAGTCTTGTCATGCTCTGCAGTTGGGAAGGCCTTTGTGGAGCTCAGGAGAGGGTTTCAATTTTCAAGCCGTGGTCTGACCACTCATGTTTTTGAAAATTAAAAATTAACTCTTGGCTCCGACCCGAACACAGAGAAGTAGAGCTCTGCCTTTGGAGCCCAGCCCGCTCACCCTCATGAATTGAGGGTTCTATACTGTGAGGGAAGCAGGGATTTCAGCTGCCAAAGAGAGAAGGAATCACACGCCCACAACCCTTGAACCCAAGCATTCTTGCTGTGGATAAAGAGTGGGGCAGCTCTGCCCAGCCCTGCCGAGTGGGGAAGGTCTTGATGTTTTGGGGCCTTCCAGGAACTTTATCCTGGCACAGGAGGGAGCTGAGTTTGCAAAAGGGATCTGCCAGTGTACAATGAGGTCAGAACTCTGGGGACAGCACTTATTCAGACAAGATGCTGCTGCAGCAGCCAGGCCGCCAGGAAAATGGGGACTGTGAGATAGATTGCTTCCTCAGGACCCTCCCATCTTCTAGGTCTTTCTGTACCTCTCCCTGCAGGCGTGATGGGGCTTCTGAGCAGCCTTGGCCCTGTTTGCTCACCAGCCTGTTCAGATCTTGTCCTGCCCATCTCACCCCCATCAGTCTTCTTGCTTCTGATCTCAACTGCTCTAAATTGGGCCCTGTGCCAAGCCCACCGCAGTCCTAGGTGCCAGCCTCCGGGAGCCACACTGCAGAGGGCAAACACACTGGAGGACTGAGCTGTGGCCTGATGCTCAGCCTTCTCTTCACCCATCTTTTTCAAGCATGTCACACTGAATGACAGCAAATGATCTTCCCCCTTCAGGCAGTACCTAAGGAATAGCATACTGGGTGACAAGGAGAAAGAGGGAAACGCTCTAGATGCCACCAAGCCTGGAGTGGCAGTCTGGCTTAGTGGGCAGAAGTATCCATGCTGTTGTCCAGCTGTCTGGAGTTGAACTATCAGTGACCTTGGACTTCTTACTTGACCCTCTCTGACCTCCCTTTCCTGAACTATACAGAAGGGAGGGCAATAGTATATAGGATCATTATGTGATTCAACGAGTTAAGCTGGGTCCAGCTCTGGGGACAGCACCTGATACACAGTAACAGTTCAATAGGCTTCAATTACCATTGTTGCTACTATTAATATCAACAAGCAGGCTTCGGATGTCTGGGAAATTGCCCCTTGCTGCCAGCAGGGAGCGGTGCCACAAGCCTCAGAGTCTCTTTTGAAACATCCACATCAGTGTCCAAGATGAATTTGGTTTGTTGTACCTACCAGCTGGTTCCCCAGGGAAAATTCTCACTGAGACTTTATTGGGTACATGGACAGGTAGGGACACCTGTTTATCTCTTCCTTCTCTCTTGTGTTTCCATGCAGGGAGGTGCAGGTGTGGTCAGGGAAGTCTGAGATTTAATGTTCTCATTAAGCTGATGAGCTCCGTGGTCTGTTTTGGGTCCAACCTCATTTCCTCCAGTTATCAAGTCCTAGGCTCAAACACAACCAAAAATAACAATAGAAAAAATGTAAAAAGCCCTTTTTTTACTGCTTGTTTTCCCTGCAGCAGTTTTCTTCTTATTTAAAATCATGTGATTCAAGTGAAATATTACCCATATGTCTCTGATTCATTTACGAATTAATGAATTTATGATGACAAAATGGCTTTAAAAGGACAAAATTTTGTACAAAGTCTCAGCATCATTATTATTTACACTTAGACATCAAATAGCTCTTGTGAAATATCTTGTTAAGTGGCTGAGTAGCTTTGCTTGTTAAAATGTTTTCTTTTGAATTCATGATAGCTGTTACTGTTCCTCCTCCTCTTCTCCTCCTTCTCCTCTTCTCCTCCTCTCCTCCTGCTCATCCTTCTCTTCCTCCTCCTCCTCTTCCTCCTCCTTCTTCTTTATCCTCTTTATCCTCTTCTTCTTCTTCCTCCCCCTCATCCTCATCCTCATCCTTGTCGTCCTCCTCCTCCTCCTCTTCCTCTTCTCCCTTCATTTTTGATGAGGACTTAGTGGCGATTAAGTCTTGAAAACTTTCCTGAGGTTTGAGTCATGGCAAATAAAGTGGATTATAAATCAATCCAAATAACACTAAGTTCCCATTGTATAAAACACTAGTGGCCCAGAAAAATGGGGTGGGCTTATAGGATGTGGTAGACAAGAGTAGCTGGGTTATGGGAAGGGTTAAGGTAGAGAGAATAATAAGTTTATGCTAACACACACACACACACACACACACACACACACACACACACAGAATGTTTTCTAAACTGAGAATCAAATAGTCTAAGGATTTTTTTTTTTGACGAATTTTTTTTTGGGGGGACCTAGGGAAATTGGCTGAATATTTTTAAAGAAAATTTGTTTGTTCAAATGTAAAAGAAATTAAAGGATCCAAGGTCAAGGGTAGATTTTTGTCTTCCTGTTTATTTTTATCCTGGATTCTTCTCTCTCCCCACATCCGATCCTTTGCCAAGTGCCATGGAATTTTCTCGCCCATCAGCCCTGCTTCTCCACCCATCCACAGCAGGTTTTCCTGAGCTCTTCAGGACTTTTTACCCCAGTCTTCTGCTGCCTCCCTCTACTCCACAGCAGGGGAGCTTCTGAAGCAGACTGGAGTGAGTTCCTCTGATGCTTTAGGGTCATCCACAAGGTGCTATGCGCTTCTGAGCTCTTGCTCTGGGAGGTCTAACTGTGCCTCATGTATATGTGAAGGCATAGCTGAGAATCAGGTAAACTGAGTCACCCAGCGAGGAGGGCAGGGCAGGGTCCAGCCTCAACCATCAGGCTTCATCCTTGGGACACCTGCGGGGTCAAGTGCACACTCCTGCCTCAGCTCTTACCTATGCCTCCCCTGCCACATCTCACACCATCTCCCCCACACACATAGCCTCCAGTTATGCCAAATAATTAGTTCCTACTTCTGTGCCTGGGCTGTTTCCTCTGCTAGAAAAGGCTCTGCACCCCCAGCTGTGGCTTGGTCTGGCACATTTCTGTTGGCCCCACAGCAGCAAGGCACTGTGCTCCTCTTGGGAGAAGCCTCCCTTATTCATGGAGGCTCTGTCTGCCCACTCAGCAGCCATCCCCCTTCTCCCAGGGACAGCACCCCAATTTCAAAGGGCTGGCTCGCTCCTTCCCCCTCAGGAGTGAGCAGATGGCCCACAGTAGTCAATAGCCAATGACTCCACCTCTGAGGAGGCCACAGTGATTGATGGAGGGAGTGGGCCATGACTGGAGAAGATCCAACAGTGCTCAATTCTATTCATTTGGGTGAGATTAAAGTAAAGAGGGACACTTCTTTTAGAAAGTTGCTAACACATGACCTTGTAGAAGGCAAACCCTGGGTCTCTGGTGGATGTTTTGCCTGTCAGAAAATAACGCTTTCTTCAGCAGGGACCCAGGCTTGAGTTTCTGGATCAGGCCATGTTGAAAGCTATTTTCCCTGAACTTTTCAGCAACATGAACCAATCTACCTCTGATTAACCCTAAAATCAACTCAGTTAGGCTCCTGTCACTTGTCATCAATAAGATGACATCATCCAACATGATCTGTTCCTCCCCTGCAGTTTTAGGACCTGGTAAATAATTCTCTTGCTCTTTTATTCATGCCCAAATGCACTTCACTCATTCGCTCACATGTCTCTGCCACTTGACTCCCACAAAGACTGTGGCTTCTGTGTTGGCATTTGGTCAAGGACAGAGTGAGGTTGGCATACAGTCATGGGCTTTGAAGTCAGTGGGACCTGGGATTGAATCCTGGAGCTGTCCCTTGCCGACAGTGTGGCCTTGGCAAGTTCCCTGCACTATGACCTCAAGTCCCAGGGTCCCAAAAACTCACTATAAAGGTCACTACAGAGAATGACTGTGTCCCAAGCCATGGCCCTGAGCATGACACCTGGTCACCACTAGATGTGTAATAAGTGGTTGCTAGGGTTAGGACTACACGTTGGTCCAGCGGAGTCAGTCCTATGCAAATCACACACAATCATGGCATGGGTGCAGTCCAGGGTGGGGACCGTTCACACAAACACAGCCTTGGATACCAGAAAGGGTGGTAGGACTGTTCCCGGACACTGGAGGCC
>NW_004525001.1:77149-114784 GCF_000260255.1 Octodon degus
TTTCACAGACTCCAATATGCCAGCCACGTGTGTGAGGGAAGGTGCACCAGTTGCTGGGCCAACTCAGTCCCAATGAATTGCAAGGCACAACGTTAAGACATGGACATGGGGACAGCTCAGCTGTCCTTGGAGAGAGGAACATGGTAGTCTAAACTGGGCTGTTTCCCACACAACTATTCCAGTTGCTTTGTGTGCTCTTCCTTCTCACTTCAGAAGTGCAGTGTGGACACAGAAGACCTGGGCCGCCTTCATCTCTTAGTCATTTGGAAGGAGGAGGACAGAGAAGGGCCTCGTGCACCTCAGGAGGCTGAGGAATACTCCTGCTGCAGAAGTAGCAAGGTGTGAGCCCCAGCCGATGCCCTGTCCTCCTAGGCAAGCATGGCTCGTGCCTGGGTACTCATGATTCACCACTCGCTTGGGAGAGCTGCAGCCCCCTGTTGTACAATGCAGGAAAGCAGGACCTGCTCCAGGTCATTGGTCAACCTAGATCAGAGAATAGTGTACCTTGGGGCCAGGTCCCAACTTTCATGAACCACCAGTGGCATCCTTCCCCTGGAGCTGGGCTGATGGAACATGAGCCTGCCCTCAGTAAATGTGTCGTCTCAGTCAAGGTCATCATGAATGACAGTAATGGCAGCTCTGGAGCTGTAAAGTAGGAGACATGGAGGTATCTTGACCCGAAGAGGAGCAAAAGGGGGAAGTGCCACAGACTCTTGCACCAAGTTCCATGTTGCTATAAAACTCATGGTCTCAGTACTGTAGACTAAAAGTGTTAAATGAGACACACTCTAGCCACAAGAGAGAATGAAAGTGTTGCAGAGCAATGTCCTATCCAATAGGAAGCAACCTGTCCTAACATTCTTAGAAATTCCAGGGGAAAATTGGTCTGTGTCTTCAGCCTGAGCCCTTCTCCATGGCCTTTCCATGAGCAACTGAGCATTTTCAGGCACAAAGAGAGGCTTCAAGGTCCAGGGCTGAGGGAGGGGGTCAGTCCTAGGCGATGGTGTGAGCTTGGATACACCACTTCCATCCTAGGCTTGTTTCCCTATCTGTAAAATGACAGGAGCTGTGGGCTAAGCCAGCTCACCTCTGCATGCTCTTCCAAGCCAAGTGTGAAGCTGAGTCTCTAACCTCTCTCTAGCATATGACAGTGTGCAGAGAGCCTGCTCAATCTTCGACCCAGCAGTTCTCACCTCACTTTTGGTCAGTGCCCACAGATGAGGTGGTCACACGGTGGCCTTCTCCAGGGCTTGATTCCCACAGTCTAGCTGCACGTAGCTTCACACTTTGCACTTTTCCCTCCCACTCAGTAGAGCATGTCAGAATGCAAATGAGAAGAGGACACTGTCATGGGACTAGCCTTAACTAGGCTCTGTTTTATGTAACATTAAGCCAGATCACTTACGATATCAGTGTTTTGTCCTAAGCCAGTAATTATGTTGCCAGGCCTTCCCCAGCTGATTCAAGCCACAAGGCTCTCCAGACACAGTGGACCGAAGCTATGGCTGTAACGGTCCTGCAAAACAGCGCAGACCTCACAGAGGTATAAAGATACCTAAAGCAAATGGCGCTTCCATAGCTGGTGTCCAAATTACTCCAGGAAGGGAACTGTGTGTTACTAGCGCTGGGCTTAGTTTGGGCCATCTTGAGGCCCATGAGTATCTGAGCTTCAAAGAGGGACACAGGTCACCCCACCAGCAGAGGGAGAAGATGTGGGGGACTCCAGAGACAAACTAGGAGAGAGGACGTGATGGAGCAAGGACAGCAGAGGGGGCAGTGAGGAAACCTCTGTGGTGTGGTATTGGCTTGTTTCCTACTCTGTGATTTCTGACCTTTCAGGCCCTCCACTCAGATCCTCTGTGTGTGTGTGTGTGTGTGTGTGTGTGTGTGTGTGTGTGTCTGTCTGTCTGTCTGTCTGTCTGTCTGTCTGTCTGTGGATGAGTGTGTCTGTGTAAAGGCCATTAGACCCCATACTGCAGGAAGTCAAGCAGCATGGCAAATGAAGAGGCCTCAAGCCTCTGTAACCCTGCACACATCCTAGAAAATTCTTATCTGCTCCAATCCATGGAAGTGGAGGTTGCAGGCCACTTAGCCAGACCTCGAGTGCTACTGAGATCTCTGTGACATCTGAGATTCCACCCACACTGCACCCAAGGAACCAAAGATGGACAGCGGAAGGCTCCCTCCTTCCACTGGATCCCGGTGAGGGGGTCTATTCCCTGTGCTGTCTGCTCCCATGTTACCCCATTTCCCCTCTTTCCAGGCTAGTTTGGTCAGCTTAGTAACCACTTAAATAATCCTAGGTATTGTTCTTATTTAGTATTTATTCACATTTATTTTGGCATAATCTTGGATTTGCAAAGGAGTTATTAGGACAGTACAGAGAGCTCCCACATATACTTTACCCAGCTTCCCCTAATGTACGTGACATTCGTCTACACAAGGAACACTGATATGTCCTTTGCTATGACACTGCTAACTACTCACGATACATAGGCTGGACTTGAATTTCCCAGATTTCCCACTGTGGCCAACTGTTTGCCTCAAGATGTAACCCAGGATACCACATTGCATGTGGTTGTTACGTGTCCAACCTGCAACGGTTCTCTAGCTTTGCTTCCTCCAGACATTGAATACTGGGCATCTCCATTTGTGCACTTACCTGTTTATTCATTGATCCAGGTTGATCCCAACTGTAATCTCTGTGTTATTCTATAGTGTGACATGCATCAGGAGCTCCTTTCAAACCTGTTCTGTTCTATCACCCATCTGCCTCTAGGTGCTATCTTGGGCTTCCTAATCCCTTTCAGGCCTTATAGCATGTGATTATTCATCCATGAAATACTCAGCAACATCTAATATTAAAATGTAACCTCTCATCATTTAAAAGTTATTCCCTCTCCCCAGTTCTGACATCACCTGAGAATTCCTTAGATCAACTCTTAGGAAGAGAGATATCAAGTGGTTTTCAGTTAGGAAAACAGAAAGTGCCAGGTATTTCCAACAGAGGAAGTTTAATATACAAATAGATTAAAAGATTAGATTAGATTAGATTAGATTAGATTAGATTAGATTAGATTAGATAATTTAGAGGCAATCACTCTCATCTTGAGAGCTAGAAGCACTTGGGAGAAGCCAGGCACCAATGCTGACAGTTTAGAAGAGTTGCATTCACCTCTATAGACATTGTTGTAGGAGGAGAAGGGGATGGAGGGGAGAGACAGAGATAGAGAGAAGAAGAGAGTGAAAGCGACAGGGGGAGAGAGAGAGGAAGAGAGAGGACTGTCAACCCAGTCAAAACAAAGAAAATTTAGTTGGGGCTAATTAGGACTCCAATCGGGGAAAATTAATTCCCACAATTTTGAAAATGTCTTCTGAGGTTTTGCAAAATGGTGGCTGTATTTATAACTTTAAGCCTCAAAGGAGTTGGCAATTATACCATTTGTTAGTCAGGAATTATGATTGGTGCTGGCAGAAGTTGTCTTATAAGAAAGGGTTTGGGTGTGGTGTCAGTGTCAGATGAGAGTCAGGGACCATTCCTAGGTTGCTCTAGAGCTATCAGTTAAGCTTTTCTGAAGATTCTTCCACCAGCCTAACTGTAATAGCACCACAGAGAAACTTACAGCAGAACAACTAGATGTGAGCAGTAAAGACATAACTATGCCTTCCAGCAAGCTCTTAAGTTTCTTCAGTGATTCAATAACTCTGCATCAGTGTCTCTGTTTCTTTGACCTACCCTCATGGTGGCAAGATGCTGCACCACCCCTGAGAATCACATCTTTGTCTTCAGATCTAGAATGAAAAGGAAGGGGTGTAGGAGAAAAGGCCACTTTCCAGACTGTTTTGTTTTGGTTTTTTCCCCAAAATGGCCCTAATAAACTTTCATTAACATATTATAGGCCAGGAATGGACTATGGGCCTAATCCTAGATCAGTGAAGGACAAGAAGGGATGGAAAAGTCAAGACGTGTTTAGAGCGATCATGCTTCAACTTTGGGTGCCAGAAGTACTTGAGACCCTGTTTCCTAAGGAAGAAGAGGTGATGGCTGCTGGGCCAGAACCACCAGTACCTGACAGGCATTCCAGTTGTTAGGGAAGTTTTTCCCTGGTTGTCTTAATAATAACAATAATAATGTAAATAATACTGCTCTAAATATTTTTTGCATGGGCAGAGGAATGACCGCGTCTCCCTGCCCCTGCAAGCTGCACCCTGCCTCCCCTGAGCCAGCTGTCATAGATATTAGCAGATAACCTGGAGTGTGCCTCGCTGGCAGGACTAAGGTTTTCTGGCTGCCTGCCCAGGGACAGACTATTATCAACTGGTACAGACAATCTGATTACTTCCATATTTCGCCTTTTCTTCTCTTATTTTGGTTTATCCTTTGAATATTTTTTGAGCTCTAGTCTAGTCAAAGCACTGTAGCCAATCCTGACCTCTGAATGTGTAAGACCCAACATCAACAATTTAGAACAGAGTCTTAAGGCAACCAGCAGAATCTATTTTTCTATCAGCCACTTCTCTGGAAATCTTCCAATGTGCAGTTCTGGTCAATGACCAGATTAAGAAACTCCACGGCCACCCCTCAGGGGCCCCATCAGGCACCGCATTTAATGAAGCTCCTTTATTAGATTCCCACAAGTGGCATTTGTTGGTCAAATTGCATAATAATCATGGGGCACTGTGTTAGTTAGGATAGGAATTGCTGGCTGCTATAATAATCTCTGGCTCGCAGTGGTTTAACCCAATAGAAGTGTCTATCTTATCACATAAAGGTTAATGGGGGCCTTGGCCGGGCTGCCTTTCAGCTGGGGATTCAGGGGTCCAGATTCCTTCTAGCTCATTGTACCACCTCTGTCCCTGGGCACATAGCCGGAGCATGTCAGTGCTGCCAGCAAGGTGCACACTCCAGGTTACCTGCTAAAACAGAGCTGTGACAGCTGGCTCAGGGCATGAGGAAAGAGAACGTGGGATGCTTCAGGGTTGGCCCTGGAAGTGCATCCACCACCTTTTCCCAATCTCCAGTGAGTGGAACTCAGATACATGACCATAATCAACACAGGAGAGGCCAGGAAAGGTGATCTAGACATGTCCCCAGGGAAAATGAATAATTTACCTGGGTCAGGTGCCTTATAAATAGGTTATATATACATATATATCCTACACATATATTCATATATAGGCCATATATATGTATATGGATATGTATATCCATATATGTATATCTTTATGAAAATGACCATTAAAATTCCCACTTTATTGATGAGAAAACTGAGGCCAAGAATGGTGAGGTGTTCTGTCCAAGATGCCATGGCTTGTAGGTACCAAAGGAGATCATTGCTGATATCCTGAAACTACCTTTTACTTTTACCGGTTACATTTTGATGTTTAACATACTCAGAGCCCACTTTTATACATGCTTTAATATAGAAAGTCGTTTTCTTTTTCTCCAGTTTTCCTCAATTCATTTTATTTATTTTATTTTTTTTTATTTTTTGCGGAACTGGGGATTGAACTCAGACCCTTGCGCTTGCCAGGGAAGCGCTTATTCCACTGAGCCATCTCCCCGGCCCCCAGTTCGTTTTTTTTATAACACCCGATGCTTACATTTTTTCCAAAAGTGTTAGATCAATTTACTTTCTTACCACTAAAGTATACATGTAACTATTCCATTTCCATCTTCTTTAAGATGATGTGTTATTTATGTCATGTACTTACTTATGTCAGTACTTCAACAGTAGAAAAGTAGTAACTCATTTCTACAATTGCTAATGAGAGTTATTCACCTCTTTGCTCTCCACATATATTTGTTCATCTGTAAATTATCTATTTCAATTATTTGTTTATTTATTGAGCAGGGCCTGCATTATATATATAATATATATATCATATACACACACACAATCGAGTACATACAATAATGTGCTTCTCATGTTGCCGCATGCATTTCTGTCTTTTTTATGTACAGATGTGCTAAATTTTTCTGCAGTCAACTCTATCCATCTCTTTCTTTGTGATCTCTTCTGGCGCTTCTAAGTTTAACCAACCTTTCCTCCCGAGAGATCTGATAAATATTCAAGTCTTTCCCCTTCCATGGCTTGATTTTTTTTTAATATTCAATCCTCCAGTGCATCTGGAATACATTTCAGGGCACTGCACAGTGTGGAAGGGTCTCTCTGCAGGTTTGGGACTTGCAAGGAGGGCGGCCCTCATTTACACTTCCAAAATCCCTCTGCCCTCCTGTGCCACTTCTCTTCTCCAGGCCAAACAGAGGCGCAGATACCATCAGTGACTGAAAAGCAAGCAGACCTGGGACCATTTCCCCCAAAGAGATTATTTTTTTCTGAGCATAACCAAATGTTTAGCATGTACTAGAATTCTCTGGGCTTTGCACAAATATTTCACCGAGTAGCCATTGGAAAATCCACGAGATAGAAATTGTTACCCGCATTTTATAGAAGAGGAAAACTGAAACTTACCTGAGTCACACAATTGGAGTGGTGATCAGATTTTTTTCTCTTGAACCTCACTTCTTCTGGTTATTCATGACCTCATCTTCCACTTATTAACTTACAGTGTGCTTGTTTTCTTGGAAATAAGGTAGAATGACCTCAGATGAATTAGCTAGAGCAACCGTGAAATGTTCAAGAATCGCCAAAGTAGGGGGGAAAAAAAGATGCTGGAGAGCATAAAAGTGTGACCTGCGGACGGTGGAACCAGAGCTGGGTCAGCGCCCAGTGGGGACGGGTGTGGATGGGACAGCATGGGGCTGGCTGGCACAGATGGTGCGCAAAGTCGGGAACAGATGGCCTGTGCTCCATTTCCCAGACTGGAGGACGGAGATCCTGAGCACAAACCAATGAACCTGCTGGTGGCCGTCAGGGCACTTGCAAGACCACCTTCTGGGGCTTCATTTCCCAGGCCTGAAGACTGTCCAGAGCCCACCATGGATTCCCTCACTGCAATGATGCACAAGGAGACAAAACCCCCAGAAATGCTTTAATTATAGACCCCCAGACCTATTTCAAGAGCTTAGTTCCTTAGTTCCTTTGGAAATGTTTTCCTAAGTGGTTTCAAAGTAGAACAAGTGATCTTTGTCTTTGTGTCTGGCTTTTTCACTCAGCATGATGTCTTCTAGGCCCATCCATGTTGCTGTACATTACAGGACTCCAACCTTCTTTGTGGCTGAATAATACTCTACTATGTTTATATACCACAGTTTCTTTATTCGCTCATCTTCTGTGAAGCACCTAGGCTGATTCTGCATCCTGGCTTTTGTGAATAATGCTGTGATAAACATGGGTATGTGGGTTAAAAAGAAAGAAAAATATGCCAGAAAGGATCTAATCCCCAAAGAGGTTTAACATCATCCTATTGACCACAAATCATTGTCCCTTGGTAAACATGCAATTCACGTGCACTGGCTCTTTCAGGATGGGCTTGAGGTATCCTAATCAAGAACACATTTGAATCTAAAGAAATGAGAGATTTCCACAAATGTGCGCCACATAGGGATTTCCTTTATTTGTCTTTCTGTTTTAGGAAGAGTTTCATTTTTTGTGAACTTGGAGGGCTCCTGAGTGAAAGGGGAGAATTCAGGCCGATTAAGCAGAAAGCAGGTAGGAAGCAATGGGTTGTCACATTGACTCCCTGTGTCTTCATGTCCTGTAAGATGGGGCTAATTAATGACTTTGATCCCTTTTGAGGACACAGGAAAAAAGTCAGACTCAGCGCTTCCTATGATGTCCTTATGCCATGCATCTGAAGAGATGTGTGGGGTTTGCCTATTCACCAAGCAAGCTAACATTTCTACTCAGATACTAGCTAGATATTCGTAACTCACTGCAGTTTGGATACTGTCCAGAGATAGTGTCCGATACCACAAGGTGGGGGTTCAGTCCCCTAAAATTACCGCTCTAGTCAGATGCCAGGTGTAAGCCCTGGGTTCTTTTATCTGTGCTTCTGAAAGACCAGCTATGATCCAGGGGCCCACAAACCCTTACTCAAGTTCCATCAATTTGTTACATGGCTCACTGAACTCAGGAAAACACTTCTTTTTACAAAGGATGTTAGAAAAGCTACAGATGAAGAGATACACAGAGCAAAGTACTGAAGGAGAGGCAGAGAAGCTCATGCATCCTCGAGGAGCCTCACACATCCCAGCTACCCGGGAGCTCCTAGAGCCCAGTCCTTTGGAAGTTTAGGGAGGCTTTCTTGCCTTGATTAGATCATAGGCCAATTTAACCTTCAGCTGATCTCTTCTCACTGGAGATTGGGGTAGCGGGGCTGAAAATTCCAATCTTATAATCTTGCTTGGTCTTTTTGGTGACTGGGCCCATCCTAAAGCTACCTACATCTAGGGATTGCTGGCCCCATGAGGATTAGTGACGTGCTGAACTTGGCTGTAGTTGATGTGCAAAAGCAGACTCGAGAAAGCTTCTGGAGCAGAAAAGGTGGAAGATGCCAGAAAAGGAAGTAATCTTATTTTGTGTGCAAGGCTTTACGTACAAATTTGTCTCATTTGGTCCTCTGAGCAGTGGGGCCAAGTTGGAGTTCTGTTCTGCTTTCATGGAGTGAGGGAGAAGGAAAGCTGAAGGAAGTGTAGCTGTGAGCTCAAGCTCACAGAGGCCTCGGTTCCAAATCTTTTGGGCTACACAGACCAGGGGGCATGAGGCCTTGGGAGCTAGGTCAGAGGAACATGTAAGGCAGTGACCTGATCAGCAGTGAAGCCTCCTGGGTGGTAAATCCACCAGGGACCCCAGGCAGCTTGAGCTGAAAACAAAAATCTTGCTTCTTAGCAAAGATACTTGGAGACATTATGAACTTCCAAGTCAGTGGGTAGCCAGGGCTGCAGATAGAAGTAACGAGACAGCTCAGATCATGTGTTGATGGCGGAATGTGCCATCTAGCTTAGGAGCATCTTGATTGCACGGATGTGTGCCTCAATTAAATATAACAACAATAGGCAACTTGAACAAACTGGTAGAAAAAAGTTTCAAGAATAGGCAACCTAGGCTGGGGAGATAGCTCAGCGGTCTGAGCGCCTGCTGAAACCAGGCATGGTGGCACATGCCTGTAATCCCAGTGCCGAGGAGGCTGAGACAGAAAGATCACTATGAGTCTGAGCTGCACAGTGAGACCCTGTATCAAATAAATAAAAGAGTAAAAAGGGAGAATGGGCAACCCATTTGGGGTCCCTCCTGTCTGTCACTCAGGAGCTATTCCTATTGCCCATTGTCATTCCCCAATAACTCTTCCTAGTCTCAAAGAAAAAGAACTGAGCCATATCATGTTTTCATATGCTATGAAAGGATACTAATTTCACGCTCTTTAGGTTTTAGGCTGATTCAAGGCAAACTGATTTTGTTTAGAAAAACAAAACAAAACCTTTCAGCGTTTGTCATCGTGGTGGCTGGAGGCACAGGTACAAGCCTGGAATGGGGACTGGAGTGCAGGAGAAAAGCGCTGTCCCTGCTGCTGAGGGCGTCTCCCTGCCTGGAACAGTCATCAGTACGAAGGAGTAGTTTATGGTTTGTCTGCTTATTTGACGATTTCAAAGAAATCTCTGAGTTTGAAAAACACATAGAATTATGAAGAGGTAAGAAAAAGATCACCCATAATCCAATCAGCCAGCAATAACCACTTTATATTGTGGTATTTTTCTCTCTCAAATTTCTTTCTGGGCTTTTGTTTTTAAAATAAATGTGATGTCTGGCTCCAGACCCATCCACTTCCTAAAGTGGATGAGATGAAGCCCGTTTTATCCAGCAACTCTATACATTTTCATTATAAACTGTAATATGTTTAGTACAGAAAATCTAAAAATTTTAATGAATGAATGAAGAAAACCAAACTTATATAATTCAATCCCATCATGCAGAGAATTAACACGGGGGTGAAGTTTCCCCCATTTGTCTTTGCATTTCATTGAGTATGATACATATTTTACCTAGTTTTGTACTCCACTTTCTTTTCCTAACATTATATCATAAGTATTTTCTCATGTTATTGCACATTCTTTTAAGGCTACATAATATTTTGGGTATGGATATTACATAACTTATTTAACTATTTCCTTTATGGCAAACATTTGATTTTCTGTGAATTCTAGTTTGCAAATCTTTGCTGATAGCTCTTTCATTTCTCTAGGTTTATTTCCTTCAAGATGAGCTTCTGGGCAAATCATATGAACTTTTCAGAGGCTGTGAATGTTTCTATACCTATTGCTGTGCTGTCCTTTGGACAGGGTGGACCCAGGGCAGTACAGCAGGGCACCCTCTTCGTCATGCTCTGGACAACTCTGCTAATTTTACTCTACAAACAAACTACTGCTATTTGGCTAAATGACCCAAAATACAAACATTTTTCCTCAGCATGATTTTACAAGTCAGCCACCTTTTCTTGACAGAGAATGATTTCAACTTCCAGTTTAAATGTTAGCGGGCCTCCTCATCTACAGAG
The DNA here is from genome assembly GCF_000260255.1 of Octodon degus. Lineage (NCBI taxonomy): Eukaryota > Metazoa > Chordata > Mammalia > Rodentia > Octodontidae > Octodon > Octodon degus. The sequence continues at coordinate 87,608 of NW_004525001.1, forward strand.
CGGAGATATCCACCTTACAGAAGCATGTCGACGGACAGAACACCATCAGCAAGGCATACAAACTGCTAAGCACCATGCCTGGTGTACACCAGCTGCCCAGGGCCCATTACAGTTATCTTCCTTGGCTCTCCTTATCTTCAACTTGGACACCATTTGGAGTCAGGAAAAGTATTAAATACCAGATTTCTAGCTGAGGAAACCAAAGCTCAGAGAAATGAAGTAACTAGCCTAGAGTCCTGATAGCTCGTAGATGATCAAGTGAGCTCCCTATCCATGGTCTAAAAGAGGGGCTAAATGCAAACCAAATGTGGCTCCTAAATGTTTTAACTGACCCATAGAAAAAAAGTAAAAAAATAAGATAATATCAAACAAAGCTCTTCTTTAAAATGAAGAGATGCTACATCGATACCATTTATGATTTCTTGTTTCTCTTGAAATTGATGGTGGGTCTGGGCAGGGCTTGGGCAGGGGAGGTCCCCTTTGCAATGGCCACGCCCCATCAGGTCTACACACTGGGTATGTGGTTTCCAGATCCTGCTTTGGCTTCCTGGCCCATTGGAATTTGTAACCCCTGCTCTGACCCTCTCTGGTATTAGGATCTAGGGTTTTTAGCCAGCTCTCTGGACCATGTTCTTGCTAACCTCAGATGGATTGCTCCTGGAGGCCAAAGACTGCCCACCAGCCGGTCGGTCCTGCGGCAGGGCCCTTGTAGTCAAGGAATTCGAATGTACATTGTTCTCCGCCCAGCCGCATTCGTGCAGGGTGAGCTCACCCTGGCCTGCTGCCTCCCTCCCCCAATCTCTCCAATTAAAAACATATTACCTTCCCACTCCACCCGGAGCAGCCCTGGGCCGCAGCTTTATTTTATAAACACATTTAGACAAGTTCAAAAAGGAATGATTCATGCTGGACCTGAGCGCTCCAAAATGCAAGGACTGCTGAGCATTTTCACAGGGCAAGCATCCTGAGCTGGACCAGGCCTGGCCCTCGGGGGGTATCATCTCTCCCGCACCGAGGCCCTGGATTACCTGGCCGCAGCTGGAAGGACTTACCCACATGGCCACCTTTCGGCACCCCCTGAGCAGCCTCAGTGGGGCCCTAAGCCCAGCACCAGCCACCATGGCTCCTGAAGGGAAGGATGCAGTCCCCGCGCCTCCCACCTTACCCCATCCCTGTGGTCGGCCCCTCCTCTTTTCCCCAGCTCCTGAGCTGGCTTCAGGCTCCTTCACTCAAGCTGAATTCGAATTCCCTACTTTGAACTCCTCTACACCTGGAGGGTGGACCGTGGAAGGTCTTTTTTGCTTCTTAGGATGCCTGCCTCAGTGTCAGACACAGAAAAGCACGTGAGAGGAGTCCGATAGAACACTAGCAATAGCAATAATAAAGCTAAAGAAGAATGAGTATTGAGCAGGTGCAGGCCAGGTTCTAAGAATTTACTTATATTCTTTCATTGGTTTTGTTAAGAACTCAGTGAAGTACATGCTATTTAGGATAAGCCCATTTAATAGATGAGGAGATTGGCAGGATTAGGTTTCAAATGAACTCTACCCATAGGGCTCTGTCTTAGTTGTCAGAAATGGAAATGGTTTTGGGTCATTTGATCTTGCCACTTGATTTTACAAATGAAGAGTCTCAGCTGTCAGACTCTTGCACCACACCAGGGCCTGGCACATATCAGAGGTAGAAACATTTTTATGAATGAATGAATGAATGAATGAATGAATGAATAGCTATATATCAGTGTTTTTAAGGCACACTCCCTCAGATAATTACTGATCTGAATCCTCTATTATAATGTTAAAAATGCAAATACTGATAATAGCAAACGCTGGGAACAATGTGTAGCAACAGGAACTCTCATTGATTAGTGGTGGAAATGCAGAATGATACTGCTACTTTAGAAGCTAGCCTGTCAGTCTCTTACAAAGTTAAATGTATTCTTGGCATATGATCAAGAAATTATGCTTCTTTTTTTTTTTTTGCGGAACCAGGAATTGAACTTGCACTTACAGGGAAGCGCTTATTCTACTGAGCCATCTCCCCAGGCCAAAATTATGCTTCTTGGTATTTATCTATATGACTTCAAAACTGATATCCCCACAAAAACCTGCATATGAATGATTATATCAGCTTTATTATTATTGTCCAAACTTGGAAGCAAGCAAGCTCTTCAACTGGTGAGTAGATAAATTGTGGTACACGCAGACTTTGGAATTTCTACCTACAGATCTCATCGTTGTCTTTTTGAATCCTAAGTGGAAAGCCTGGAATGTTAACAATAATTAAGGAATAGTGAGAAGCTAGAGATGGAACATCTGGAAGGAGTGAAGATGTGGTCCTGAATTCCAGTCAAGAAGACAAGGGCTCTCGTTCTGCTGCCTGGAGCCACGTGGATGGAGTAGTGCTTTGTAACTCATGATATAGCAATGATGGTGAACCAGTGGCGTGCATATCATTGTGTTTTTCTTTTAAGACAAAAGATGTTAATGTATGAGTTGCTTTTTTCTAAACTACAACCTCAGCATTCAGGTTTAACTGCTTTGTTGGTGGTTTGTGATGAGTAAGTGTTTTTGGGGCTGCACTTTGTGCCCTTGTCTCTCAAAGGTTCATCCTCACTTCTGGATAAGGGTTGGGGTGGAGGCATTAACATAAGGCTGGCTAGAAGGCTTTGCACAAGGCTGAGCAGAGACCGCTCCCCAAGGCCTGAGCTGCTGCTTCCTAGAACCAACACAACTTTGTATCTCACACCAACACAACTTTAGCCAGGTGATCAAGATCAGCACCAGTAGTCACAAATCACGTGGACGGTGTGTTCTTCTAACAGGATGTGATAAAATGGCACTTATCTCTATAACCTTTCTCCCCAAAACCAATCACTGTAGTCTAATCATGAGAAAAATATCAGACAAATGCCAATACACAGGCATCTTATAAAATGACTGGCCAGGCGTTATCAAACTGTCAAAGGCCACCAAAAACAAGACAAATCTGAGAAATTTCACAGCCACAAGAAGCCTAAGGACTATGCTGAATAAATAGCATTTGATATGCTACATAGGATTCTGGAGTAGAAAAAGAACAGAGCCAAAACCCAAAGGAATCTGAATGTACTATAGACTTTAATTAATAATCATATTCCAGCATCAGTGCACCAACTGTAACAAATGAAGCACATTAATGGAGGATGTTAATAGGAGAGACTATGTAGGTTGGCGTGGGGGATGGCAAAGGAAAATTTTCTATTTGTTCAATTTTTCTGTAAATCTAAAAGCATTCTAAAAATAAAGGTTATTAATTCAATTAGAAGTCTTTTTATTAAAATAATCATACACACTTGAAGACTTTGAAGTTGGATACCTTATGTTTGCATTTTGGCTTTAAAACAACTTCTGACTGTGAGACCTTGGGCAAATTATCTTCTTTACGCCTCTGTTTCGTCATTTGCAGTGCAGGGCTAAGAATAATTTTTAACTCACTGGGATATTTGGAGAATAAAAGAATGTATTGCTTCAGAAGTGCTTGGCATAGTGCCTGCTATGTATATGGCGCTCATTAAGTGATAAGTATTATTATAGGCATATATTCATGGACACATGTACTGGAGCTATTACTGATGCAAAGTTTATTTTTATTGTTTTATTTTATTATTTTTAAAAGCAAAATCTGTCATCTTAAAAATTTTCAGCCAGTTCTGTTCTTAGAAGAAAAGGTCTTTTGTGTTTAAGCCAAAAAGTCTTGAATTGTTTTTATAATTATGTGGGCATGGGACAAGCATTTTGGGAATGGATTTGGGTGGGGGTATTTGTCTCCTTCAGAGCCTAGGGCATTCATTCTTTAGTGGACTCAGTTTTCCCAACGTTTCTCTTGTTCCCCACATCCACTGGATTTGAAAGACAATGGGTGAGAGGTAAAGCAAACAGCATACAGGCCAATGGACTTGTGAGAGAAAATGACTGACATTTCAGTCCTCCCTTTTGAGGATCAAAGTTTTGAGAAGACTTCTGCTGGGAGAGGATGTTTGACCAGGAGCTTCCCATCTGGGAAAGGGCTCTGGCTCAGAAACCCTAACTGGACACTGGGGATTGTGGGGTGGCCTGTGTGCCCATTCTGGGTGCAGCCTCCTAGTACTGCCTCTCTGACATTGCCTCCTTAGCACAGAGACCCCTGGGAGAACATCACTGGGTGGGGGGGACTTTCTGTCCTATCCCACTCCAAGAAACGCTTGGAGCATTTGCACCACTGAAGCCAGGGACGATCTTTCTGTGCATCTATGGCTGGGGGTTGTAGCTTCTGCCATGCTACCTGGAGAGAGGGACTTGTGTTGCAGTCCTGGCCCTGTTTTCACCAGAAACACCATGTGCTACAGCTGCAGCTGAGGGAAGGGCGAGACCTCCTAGTGATCATGTCGGGAGGACAGTATCCAGGTCTTACCTCCTGGACCACGTAGACCCTGGACACTCGATCTTGACAGAAGATTATAGCAAAATACCCAAGATTAATAACTTATAAAAAGAAAAGCTTTACGTGGGCTCATGGTTTTGGAGGCTTCTGTCCAAGACTGAGTAGCTCTGTAGTTTAAGACCAGTGGTTAGGCAGCTGATCGTGGCAGGGGCAAGCTGGACACCTGGGAGCCAGGAAACAGCTGAAGAAGAAGGGGCCGGGGCCCCATGAGGCCCTTAAAGGACTCTCCTCCAGCTCCCTAACTCTTGCACTAGACATCACCTCCTAAGGGTGCCCCCTTCTAATAGCACTGCTTTGAAGACCAAGCCTTTAGCACAGACTTTTGGGAGACATTCATCAAAATGAAAGTCAAGGGCCATGAGAAGAAAAGACTTCTTTATAATGAACAGGAGCTACTATAATTGGATGCTGAGAGAAAGGGGATGTCACTCTGTACTAGAGCTGGAGAGCTGCGTATCGGTTCCCCGCATAACCACCCATGGGCATAGATACTTCTAGACACATTTGTGAATGTGTACACAGGCATGCCAGTAAACACTGGCACTCACACACAGGTGCCAGCACACACTGCCTGTGCTGCTTATTGTTTTGGCAAAAAAAACTCCTTTTTTGCACTCAGCTTTCCTTCCAGTCTCTTTTTTTTTTTTTTTCCTTGCAGTACCAGGGATTGAACTGAGGACCTTGTGCTTGCTAGGCAAGTGCTTATTCTACTGAGCTGTCTCCTTGGACCCCTTCTTCCAGTCTTGAATCCTAACTGAGGGTGGGTGTGGGAAGACAGGGGACTGGTAGGGCCATGTGGAGAGAAGCTAATTTGTTTCTGCAGTCCACACATAAGGTAAGGACAAATTATACAGTGGATTTTTATTTTATTTATTTATTTGATACAGGGGCCTGCTATACAGTTCAGACTCATGATCTTTCTGTCTCAGCCTCCCCAGTGCTGAGATTATAGGTGTGTGCCCTTAAGCCAAGCTTCGGGGCCAGCATGGCGTGCAGTACCAGGGACTGAACCCGGGTCCTTGGGCTTGCCAGTCAAGCACTTAGACTGCCAAGCTATCTCCCTAGCCCTATACAATGGGTATGAAAACTCATTTTTAAATTTGACAGTATTTGCAAACTGATTTGAGTCCCTCAGAAGTAATAAGATAAAGTATACAATCTGAGAACCAAGTGCAATGTCTTTTAAAGATGAAGCTATTTACAAATCTGTAAGGCACACCCTGCGTAGAGTGTATATATACCTCATTATTGTCCACAACATAATGGCCACTAAGAAAAAATTAGAGGTATGTCATAGGTATACAGAGTTTTCTGCAATGAACAGATGTGACTTTTTTTTTTTTTTTTTTAGTGTATTTGGTTGTTATAGGGTCTCACTATGCAGTTTGGACTCAGTGATCCTTCTGTTTTCATCCTCCCTAGCACTGGGATTACAGGCATGCGGCACCACGCCTGGACTCTCATGGCTCAGCCTACCCTGCAGGTGGGCCTGGCAGAGCGTGTGGTACCGGAGATTGAACCCTGGTCCCTGCGCTTGCCTTAGCTTGCCTAAGCAGGTTCTTTAGTCTGCTGAGCTGTCTCACTGGCCCCGATGTGACATATTTGACATTTTAAGTTTAAAGTGAAAAGGAAGAGAAATTGTTGGTTATTTGATTATTATATAACTGTGTATACTTGCTAGAAAAATACTTAGAAAGGTATAAACAGTAAAACTCTGAACTCAGAGCTGAACAATATTTTAAACATTTATCAATATTGTCAACATTTTGATTTACATACACCCAAGATATCAATATCTATAGCTATAATTATAGTTATTACTATCTATACACTTGCATGGCTCCATAACCTGCATCTGCGTGTGGCAATAGATGCTGAGTCTTTTCTCCTATTTCTATTTTTATTTCAATTAGTCATTGTTCAGTGACCATCCTACAAGCATAGGCACACATATCTTAAGATGTAAAAATACTTAGGGAAGAGAACTGAATTGGCTGCCCCACCCCCAACCGGGTCTGCCCACCCCCACCCCCAGAGAGAAGGCTGCTGAGGTGAGCTTGGAGACTCTGCGTCCTCTGAACGTTCAGGAACATCTGGAGGAATGGTTACAAAGATTAATGTCATGCTCAGTGTCAGAACTCCCCCTGACATTTCCTCAGTTTATCTAAACAATTTAGGGGCACTCTCTGAGGATTAGGCACCACCCTGCAGCGCAAGGCCAATACTTAACCTCTTGAATGCTCATTTCCCTGGAGACACGCATGGAAGTTGGTTCTTTAATTGCTAAAACAATGAGGCTATGCGTGCAACCAATACAGGGAGAACTTGGAATAGTTTAAGGCAAGAATGCAAAAATGGAAAATCTGGACCCACTAGGTTTATGGAAATTCTAATATAGTTGAGCAGACTTTGAAAGCTGGTTAAAAAAAAAAAATAGAAACTAAATGATAAATGAAATCGGTGTTTCTGAAACTATGATGTGTATGGAACAGAATCTGGAGCCAAATGAAGAACTTTAAATGTGATTCAGGGAATATTTTTACCCATACTTCCATTATCAGAAGAGTCCTAGGGGCTGGAGAGATGGCTCAGTGGTCTAAAGCACCTACTTGGAACAAGCTTGGCAAAGCACAGGGACCACGGTTCGATTCCCCAGCACCACATGCCAGCCAGCCGTGCCCCCTGGTGGGCTGAGCTGGCCACACACACACACACACACACACACACACACACAAAATAAATAAATATAAATAAATAAATAAAAATTTAAAAAAAAAAAAAAAGAAGAGTCCTAGTTTGGTTTCAAACTGGTTAACTGCTGTTTAAAAAATTATTTCTTTTTATGGACAATACACGTCATGTAACTAACGTGTCTTCCATGTTGCTTTGGCTGCCAGGGCCTCAGCAACTCCCTGATTCAACTTAGATTACTGCATAGGTCTTGCATATCAGTGTTGTAATATTCCCTCTGGTTTTGATTTTCCCCCTCGATTCTGGTTTTTATCTAGTTAGATTTTTGTTTTATTGCATGTATTTCTTGTAAGCCACCTCAAATCTTTTGTTAGATAGATTTGTAGATCAAAACAACTTGGATTTGTGGTTCAATTTAAGAAGAAATGAACGTTTCGGTTTGGTTTTGGAGTTCAGCAAATTAGTGTGATTAGCTCTGATTTGAGGTTTACAGTTCTATTATGTTAAAGTCCTTGGTATTTCATACATCAAAGGGCCTGAGAGCTTGCACTTGACCTCCCACGTGTTAACACTGCGCAGTGCATCGCATGTCTGTTTCCAATGATCATGCCGTAAGAGTGCTCCGAGATTCCATCCTGGAGACTTGCTCACCCTGTAGGGAAGGAGGCATAGATATGGGAACCTCAACTTTCAACCAGCAACGCCATAAAGAGCTTAGGAAGGAAAGTGACCAAATTCAGCCCAACATTTCCCTGAATTTTTTATGTTCAAAGAGATAAAGTCATGAGTCTTCTATATACAAGCAAGTGCACATCTTCAGTGTTTAGTATTCCACTTCCCATTACAGTTACTCCAGAATCATCCACCAAGGTGACACTATATCTTACAGCCATTCATTCTCTCAGAGTCGGGAAACGTCTTCAGGGATAGAGAGATGTAAACACCAGAGATATCATAGTATCCCAAAAGGAAAAAGAAAGGTTATTAGCAAGGCTTAGGCCCAACTCCAGAGCTTTGACTCCTCACACTGGTTCCTGGTGGGCTTCCCAGGGAAGTCCTCAATTTCCATGAAAGATCACTAATTTACAGTAGGATCTAGGCAGACGATGTTTGTTGTGGTGAAATCAGCTAACCTGGGTTCTGGCAGCTGCCGAGACACATGCTCTTATTCTGACCTGATCAGACCTGTTGCTATAATTTGGGTCTGGAATGCCTCCCTGAGGCCTGTACATCAAAGGCTCAGACCCCAATCATGATCCTTATGGAGACTGTAGAAACCTTGAGAGATGGGGTCTGGTAGGAGATCACTGGGGATGTGCCCTGGAAGGAGGTGTTGAGGCCTTGGCCCTTTTCTCTTTCTCTCTCTCACTTTCAGCCACCATATACGGAGTGAATCTTCTCTCTCATGAGCTCCTAGTCCATGATGTACTGCTTCACTACAGGCCCAAGGCAACAGGACCATTAAGCACGGACTGAAGCCCCCAGAACCAGGAGCCAAGCAATCCTTTCCTCTTTATGAGCTGATTATCTCAAGTGTTTTCTCATAGTAACAGAAAGCTGGTCAATATACTCTTTAAGGTTCCTCATCCTTATTTTCTCTCAGGTCTTGTAAAGGGGCAAGAAGAATGAGAGAAGGGAACTAGTACATCTCGACCTTTGCTATTTACCAGAGACCACGCTTTTCATTTATCAGCTTTGTCACCTATTAGCTACTTGACCTTGAGTAAATGACTTCACATCCCTAAGAAGCAGTGGTTTCATCTGAAAGTGTAAATGAGATATTTATCATGAAATTGCTGAAGCTTAGGGTCCAGGACCCTATCCTTGGTACAGGTTTCCTCCAAATACGATCAGTGTGTTCACTTGATCAAATTTGTTGGTAAACTCTGAGAAGGAAAATATTCTAGTTCCAATTAGCTAAGATTGCTATTTCTCCCTACTTGCTTTTCTTTGATCATTTTTGAGATCAGGTTAAAAGAATGAGTTAGGATATCTTTGCACCGAATGTGGTGGAATATGTTTATGTAGTTGCCTCCTTAGGGCAGGAATGACTTATAGAAATATTCCCACCTCCTCTTAAATACTCCTACATCCAAGGCCAGGAGTATCCCTGGAAGTCTTCTCACAATGCTTTGAGAGTCTCTTGTTTCAGAGGATGAGGGTAGTGGGAGGGAAACAAAGTTTGAAATGTGTGGACTCAAAAGCTAGTCTCTGGAAAATCATTCTAAACATGAGACAGGTAAAATTACACACAGGCAATTATATTCTTCCACAGATAGCTAATGAAAACAGAAGCGATATCTTCTGAGAAATATACTCACGCTTCCAAAGGTCATGTGTAGAAAGCTTCATCGCCAGCTGGTGTCGAAACTGGAAGGTGGTAGAAACTTTAGGAGGATCCACAGTGGATGAAGCTCCTGCCCCACCTCACCCCGCCCTAGCCCCACCCCACCCCACCCCACCCCCACCCCTAGCTTTACTCTTGTATACACTGCCACAATGTGCTGTGCTACTATGAGCTAGAGTAACCAGGCTGGTTGACCATGTTCAAACTTCTGACACCATAAGCCAACATAACTCTTTCCTCTTTATAAATTGATTGTCTCAGGTATTGTGTCACAGTAGCAGAAAGCTGGCTAACATCATCATAAATTTATTACTTTTTTTTTTTTTCCTGCTTTCAATTGGGACTATGTGAAGTACCATTTACTAAATTTTTGTTATACAGCCCAAACCTGTAGCAGAACTCCTGGTAGCTAGTGTATCTTTGTGTGAATTGAAGTTTCTAGATTTCAATTCTCAAGTAAAGGAATACATTTTGATTAATCTTACTAGAGAGGGCTGGCCAAATAGCTCATCGGATTAAAGCACCTGCTTAGGCAGATGAAGTGGCCAGGGTTGGATCACCAGCGTGCCATGTTGGCCCCACCCCTGGGGCATGCTGAGACAGCGATTGAGATTAGGCGTGGTGGTATGCACCTATAATCCCAGAGCTTGGGAGGCTGTAAACAGGAGGATCACTACAAGTCCGATCTATGTAGTGAGACCCTGTAGACCCTGTACTAAAATACAAAAAAGAAAAAAAAACTAGAGAAAAGACTGAATTATCTTTCTATTCACTCCACAAGAAATAACCTTGCCTCCTTTTCATATAAAAGATGATCAAAGACAATGTAGGCAAAAATATAGAAATGTGAATATTGTAAATGAATGATACAGGCAATTACGTAAAGTTTTATGTACATGTTCTAACTTGCATGATGCTATCTGCTTTTAAAAACATGCAACGTATGTGACTTCTTACACTAAAATGTTCATTTTTGTAGCTAACTTTTATTTGTAATTTTGTGGGGTTTGGGTTACAATCTGGACTTTCTCCTGACAATAGATGTAGCGACAGCCACTCTGCAGGGAGATAGAAGTTGCTCTTGTTGGTGTGTGGAAAGGGGGTCCCAGTCCAGGAGTGATCTTCTCAGTGGGCAGCAGTTATTATTACAGTTGGGGTCAGAGGAAGCACTGCAGACAGTTTCCCTTTGCTTGGAGCATGGGAAGCCCTTCAGCATTTGCAGAATATCCATTAAAAGGAGTTCATTTCATTCTCTTTCGGAGCTACAGGCTTTTCTTGGGAATACCCAAGCTCAGAGTGTACCTGCGCTGTATTGCCGGAGCTTGTGCCCACACAGCCTCTTTGTTCTTCAGGGACACATTTCTCCTGCCTCACTAGCCTCATGCTTCTGGCATGGTTGTCTGTTCCCTGGGACTCTTTCCACCTGACCACATAAATGAGGCAAACTGAACAAAACAGAGCTCTGTCTTAGATTTTTGGTCTTGAGGCTACAGATCAGTCGTGGTCCTTCTGTGGTAGAGAACATAGAAATGTGTTTTTGGAAGTCACTTGTGATCGTGTCCTCAGCCACACCTGTCTGCATTCAGAAATTAGGGGGAAAACTTGCCAAGGGAAAGGAGAAGTCAAGGGCATTTTGTGGCCTCTTTTTTTTGTGGTCCCTGAGACTCAGCTCTTACTACCTCCCCTCTGTAATGTCATTTACCTAATGAGTGACTCCAGTTTTTCCTAAGCTAATTTGAGTTGGCATTCCAACAGGGTCCATCTCAACCAGCACTCTAGGAAGAAGTGTGAGCAGGAAACAGGCCAGGCTACTCAAAGATTATAATTCAGTAAGTGCTTGGTTACTGATTACATCAAAACAAGCTCCTTTATTTGCTAAAAACTAAATAATATGCTAAGGGACACTAACATCATTTAAAGCCTCTCTAATTTCTTATAAAAATTTCCAGTATTCAATCAAAAATTATCAGGCCTAAAAAGAACAGTATTAAGAAAAAAATTTATGGTAGAAACAGATCCACAGATTATTCACATTTCAGAATTATCAGGCATGGACTTTACAAACAGATTAATTTCTTCAGGAAAGTAAATTAATGTTAAATTTTTTCACTAGAGAATGGAAATTTTTTTTTTATTTGTGTATTTGGTACAGGGTCTTACTGCACAGTTCAGACTCATAGTGATCCTCCTGTTTTCATCCTCCCCAGAGCTGGAATTGCAGGCATGTGCTACCATGCCTGGACTCAGTTGCCAGCTCAGTGCACCAGAGGGTGAGGCCAGTGCAGCATGTGGTACGGTTCCAGGGATTGAAACCCATTCCCTGCACTTGCCTAAGCAGGCACTTAGTCTGCTGAGTCATCTCACCAGCCCTGAGAATGAAAATCTTTGAGACAGGAATCAAATGAAAATTCTAGACATGAAAAATGCAAAACTTGCAAGAAAAAATATAATGCCAAGTGTGATCTTGACAGATGATAAGACATAGCTGAAAGATAAATTTCTAGAAAACATCTAGACTCAAGCATGAAAATTAAAAGAACATAAATTCTGGGGGGAACACGTAAAATCATGTGAAAATGGTGAAAAGGTATTATCTACATGTAACTGAAGTTCCTGAGGGCTAGATAAGAAAGGAAGAAAATGGCTGCTGGACTGAGGAGACAGTTCAGTAGAATAAGTGCTTGCCTGGCAAGTGCAAGGTCCTGAGTTCAATCCCTGGTACCGAAAAAAGAAAGTGGCTGGATTACCGGGTGTGGTGCTGCACACCTGTAATCCTAGTACTTAGAATGCTGAGGCAAGAGGATCACTATGAATTCAAGGCCAGCCTGAATTGCATAGTGAAATTCTGTGTCAAAAAAACCAAAAAGGGGGTGGGGGGCTGGACAAAGGGGAATAATTTTGTAAAAACTAGCAAAATGTCAGCCTGCAGATTGATCAATCCCTATGAGCCCCAGGCAAGACAAATATAAAAACAAATATCCCTCAGTACATCACAAACTGTAGAAAGTCAAAGACAAGGATTTTTTAACTTGCAGCAGACTTAGAATGATGTTAGGCCAGGAATATAGCTCAGTGGCATAGTGCCTGCCTGGCAAGTGCAAGGTTCTGAGTTCAATTCCTGATACCAAAAATCCCTCCATGCTTTGCTACCAAAGAAGCAACCTATGAAACAGAAAATAATGGAATAACATGCTGAGAATGAAGGAAGAGAATTACATACATATATATATATATTTTTTTCTTTTGTATTTTATATTACTGATGCCATGGTTAACATCTTTTGTACATTGTGTTTCATTAACAAAATATTGTATCTATAGCTATTTTTAATACTTATATCCTTTAATTCTTATACTAGAATGAAAATTAATTTACATACCATCATTACAGTACCAAGAGCACTCTGAATTTGACTATATTCTTTTTTAAAAAAGGGAATAAAAATAATTTTTAAAAACACATTAGAAATAATACACCTTCAAAAAGCTACAACTCTTGTTGCACAGGTCCTGCTTTACCTTGGTCTTAACCATCCAGTAGAAAAGTATGAAGATGAAATATAGGAAGTAAAGCCATGTTGTTATGTTGAGCTGTGGGGGACTCAGGTCAATAATTTCTGACATTGCCAGTTAAACAGAAAACCCAATGATATTATGGGCTTCTGTACTCTTTTAGAATATTTTGCTGAGTTTACACACCTATAATATTCAACAACGGAACTTAAAAAAAATTGGGGTATAACTATGAATGTCCATTTTGTATCTGTGTATTCAAAGTGGTTGGGATAGATATATAGTTGCATTCTCTTAATGAATAGAATGATTTTTTTCTAATGGTGTTTATAAGTAGGATCACAAGTCTGCATCTTGTACAGCAATTAACCACTGAGAAGAATGTATGCAGTGTATTATTTGTTGAAACTGTACTTTTGATTTGATTTGAAACTGTCTCATTGCTATATGTTTATCAATAAAACTTTGAAAAAAAAAAAAAAAGAAATAATACACCTTCCCCAGGGCACAGAGACAGCAATTGAGACTGGGCATGGTGGCCAGTAATCCCAGCTCTTGGGAGGCTGTAGACAGGCTAATCACTATGAGTCTGATCTAGTAGTGAGACCCTGAACATCCTGTAGACCCTTTCCTAAAATACAGAAAAAAAATAATAATACTGAAGTTCACCAACCAAAGCAACAGGTATTCAACAATGGTTGTTCTATTGCATATTGTTGTCTTCAAATGAGTTGTTCAGATAGCCAGATACAAGCATGCAAAATTGGCCAAAAATTATATAAAGTATTAAAAATGAGAAAGAGAGAACAAATGAAGTGTTCTTTTCAATAGACCAGCAGAAATCAGCAGGACAATTATTGAAGCTGTCCTATGTATATACCTAGACATTTCTTTTTCCCTTTCTTCTTTCTTCTCCTTTCCCACATCTCAATTTTTCCTTCCCTTTGAACAGTTTCTTTTCTTTTCTTTCTTTGTTTTTTAAATTAATACCATTCATTTCCGTTCTTCTTAGTCTGAATGATGGGATCTTCCAGTACTTGATCATTTTACTTCTTAGCTATTGTACATAGAGAAGAACCATCCATATGCACAATGATTCAAATACTGTCCCAGAACCTATATAGCATTTTTGAATGTCCAGAAAAATAATTTCAACCTTCATGAAAAGTTCAATAACAGCCTAGGAATTTGCAAGTGATTTTGAAGGCTAGAATTGTCCTGTTTCAAATTTTTCCTTGAGTTTTAAGTAGTATCTCCTTTTATCAAAATATTTTATCCATTGCTGGGAACAGCTGGACTCGAAGGACTTCCTTAGCTGTTGCAGCAGGATGCATCCTTGGAGTCCTCTTCTGGGCACTGAAGGTGGTGGTCGCAGGCTCCCCAGAAGACCTGCCTCTCCTTTAGTTTCTTTCTCTTCCATAGTCTCTATTGTACCTTTCAGATTTTATTTATTCCTTCAGATTCTTATACTAGAGAGACAATATGATGTTTGCATGAGTAGGTCTGATTTATTTCACTTATGAGTATGGTCTCTAGTTGCATCCATGTACCTGTAAAGAGTCATCTCCCCAGCCCCAATTAGTCTAGTTTCTTACACACTTGATCTTTTTTTTTTTTCTTTCTACTGTGGAATAAGATGTTATTTAATTTTGTTCTTCTATAGCTAATTTTTTTATGTATATGCTTTAATGATTTTTTTTTCTTCTATAGCTAATTTTTTTATGTATATGCTTTAATGATTTTTTCTTTATAATAAGTTTTGGACAATTTTATTTTTGCATATCTTGGTATGATTTTATTCAAATTTCTTGTGCAAAAGGTTTATTTTTCTTGGAAATGTGTTGTTATAAGTTCAACTTAGTTCAGAAATTTTAAATCTTTAATTATTCATTGCCTACCCCTTTCTACTTTGAGAATTCTAATTACGTGAATATAAGTTTCTTGATTTTGACACAGAGTGAACTATTATATGACTGATCTGTAAATTCTTTCTTCTTCATTTTTATTTTGGACAATTTTTAATGTTATATTCATTTAAGTTTGTAAATAATTTATTTACAATGTGCAATCTGTTGTTAATCTCATGCTACGTATTTATTTCAGAAATATTTCTCTAAAATTCACTGTCTCCATCTTATATCTTTCACATTTTGATATTTGTGTATATTTTTAATATGTTTTGTAATTATTGATTTTCAATAAAGTTAATAAAAAAAGAGAAAAAAAAAAAAAAAGAAACCATTGTCACAAAGATATGAATCTCTGAAGTGGGTAGATCCCAAGTTCCTTAGGAACATGTGATTTGCCAAGAAGCAAAGAAAAGAAGAAAGGCTTTAAGGGGATGCAACAAGAAGGGCTTCAAGAAGATGCAAGCAAACAATGCCAAGGCCATGAGTGCACATGCTGAGGCTACCAAGGCCCTCAGCAAGCCCAAGGAGGTCAAGCCTAAGATCATTCCAAAGGGAGTAAACCGCAGGCTTGCTCGACTTGCCTATATTGCCCACCCCAAGCTTGGGAAGCATATCTGTGCCCACATTGCCAAGGGTTGCAGGCTTTGCTGGCCAAAGGCCCAGGCTCCAGCCAAGGCCCAGGCTCCAGCTTCTGCTCCAGCCCAGGCTCCAAAAGGTACCCAGGCCTCCATGAAGGGTCCACAGTAAAAGCCTCTTATCTGCTGGTGTAAAGACAGAAGGACTGGTGTGACCCCTGGGGTACCTACCTGTGGGGGACTGGTGTCCGCCTGTGTTCTTTGTATAAATAAACCTCAGGTAGGAAAAATAAATAAATAAATAAATAAATAAATAAATAAATGAAATATTCTGTTGAATACAAATTCCATATCTTTTTTTTTTTTTTAAATCTATTTCTCAGTCAATGGGTAACTGAGTTGTACCCAAGATTTAGCTATGACAAATTGTACTGCTATAAACATGTGCACCTATATCAATGTGATATAGTGCTTTCAGTTCATCCAGAAAAATATCCAGACAGGAACTATCTGGGTGGTATGAGACCCCTAATACTAGTTTTTTGAGGAATCTCCACACTGATTTTCATGGTGGTTATATTGGTCTACATTCCTACCACAAATCTACTTTGATAAAATCATCACAGTACTTGCAATTTAAACAGATCTGAGAATCTGTGGAACAGATTAGAAGATATAGACACAATTAAACACACTGAGCCACCTTATCTTTGATAAAGGTGCCAAACGTGGTCACTGGAAAAGGTAGCCTCTTTAATTAATGGTGCTGGAAAAACTGGCTTTCCATGTGCTGAAGACTAAAATTAGACCCATGTCTATCACCATGCACTAAGTTATAGTCAAAATGGATCAAAGATTTAAACATTATGACAAGTGTCCCAAATTTTCTGATCAAGGAGATTATGAGGCCACAGAGGAAAGTGATCGAGGATGTAGAGTGTGCCTAAGGAGAGTCCCATGGAGAGAAAACATTCTCTCAGGCTTTCATAGAGAGCACATTGGCCAAGTAATGGCTGTGACTCATCCACATGGCTGACACTGACAAAGGTTCTACAATCTGAGGTACAGGATCTCAGGATAAATCCTGAGGGGATTTCACTGACCTTATCAGACCCAAAAGCTACAACTCTTGTTGCATAGGTCTTACTTTACCTTGGTCTTAACCATCCAGCAGAAAAGTATAAAAACGAAGTATAAGAAGTAAAGCCATGCTGTTATATTGAGCTGTAGGAGACTCAGGTCAACAATTTCTGACATTGCCAGTCAAGCGGAAGACCCAATACCATTATGGACTACTGGACTCTTTTAGAATATTTTGCTGAGTTAACACACCTATAATATTAAAATCACAGAACTAAACAAAAAAGGGGATACATAAATGAATGTCCATTTTGTATCTGTGTATTCGAAGTGGTTAGGATAGATACATAGTTACATTCTCTTAATGAATAGACAGATTTGTTCTAATGGTGTTTGTAAGTAGGACACCAAGTCCACATCTTGTACAGCAAATAACCACTAGGAAGAATGCATGCAATGTGTTAATTATTGAAACTGTTCCACCAATTTGGTTTGAAGCTGTTTCATTGCTCTTTGTTTCTCAATAAAATTATGGAAAAAAATAAACATTATGACAGAAACACTAAATCTTCTGGAGGAAAATGTAGGTAGAACTCTTAAAGGTAGAACTCTTACTCTTACACGGGTAAGAAGAGAGTTCATGAACGAAAACCAGACTGCGCGGGAAATACATCAAAGAATCAACAACTGGAATCTCATATTTTTGAAAGGTTTCTGCCCATCAGAAGAAATAAACAACTGAGTCAAAAGAAAACCCACAAATTGGGAAAAAAAATTTTCCCACTGGCCCTCAGACAAAGGATTTCTATCTAGAACATACAAAGAATTATAAAAATGTCAGCAGATGGAGCGTGGTGGTGCGTGCCTGTAATCCCAGTGCTTAGAGGGCTGATTACAGGAGGATCACTACAAGTCTGATCTGTGTAGTGAGACCCTGTAGACTTTGTACTAAATACATTAAAAAAAAGAGTCAGGCCCTCAAAATTCAAAGACCAAATCCAAAAACTCAGTGCAGAGGCCTTGGTTCAATCCCTGGTAAAACACACACACACACACACACACACACACACACACACACACACACACAGTCTAAATACATTTCCAGACAAACATGACAGAGAATTTGCTATCAGAAGCCTTGAATTAGATATCCTACAGGGGGCCGGCTAGATAGCTCAGTGGACTAAAGCGCCTGCTTAGGTAGAGCAGCAGCCTGGGTTCGCTCCTCAGTGTGCCATGCTGGCCCCACGGTGATTGAGACTGGGTGTGGTGGTGTGCGCCTGTAATCGCAGAGCTTGGGAGGCTGAAAACAGGAGAAGTACCAGGAGTCCAATCTACATAGTGAGACCTGCTAGACCCTGTAAATCCTGTACTACATACAAAAGAAAAAATTCTAAAAGCGGTTTCTTTGGAAAAAAAAAAATATCACCCTGAAAGATGAACAGAAATGCAGAAGAGTTGAGAAGCAATAGAGGATAAATACATAAGGAGACAAATTCAGATAAAGTTTGACTATACACAATAATAATAATAGTAATGGTACTTTGTGGGGTTTAAATATATGTAGAATCAAAACATTTGACAGCGATGTCAAATAAATTCAGGAAGTAAATTAAATTAGATTCAATTTAGATAAATTAAATTTAAAATGTTTTAATTTGATCATCCATAAAAGGTTAACAATGTGGACTTGTATTAGTCTTTGATAAGTCAGGATGTCACTATAATTGCAAAGAAATTTCCTAATAGTACAAAAATGTAAACTTAGATAATAGAGGGTAAAATTTAAATAATAAAAATATTTAAGTAAAAAGGTCGAGAAAGAGGAACAGAGAACAAATAGGATTAAAGGAGAGCCAACCACAGGGCAGGGTAGTGTAACCATTTCCCTGTAAATGGGTAATTATATTATGAGTGAATGAACTAAATATTCCTGCTTGAAAGATTATGATTGCCAAGACAGGGATAAAAACACTGAGAGCAAGCCTACGTGTTTTTACAAGGGCCATATCTTAAATATAAAAATTCAGAGAGGTTTTTGAGTGAAAACACAGTGCATGCAATTGCCACGCAAATGCAGTCACGCCGTGTTGGCAGAAGTGGAGACACCGAATTCTACATGTGTGCATCTCATAACAGAACTCCAAGAATGACGCCACAATGGACAACCGAAAGGTGAAAAAGGCAAACCCTAAACCAGGGTGGGGCATTGTAACACAAGCTTTCCAGCACGTGGTAGAGTGAGCAGAAGGATTTGGGGGTGATGACGTAGGCCTGGTTAGCATGGACAGAAGCTGGATGACCTGGCCGACCTAAATCCGCGGAAAAACTTTTAGCTCTCCTAGAGTTTCTTGGCTCTCACAACCTTGGTTGGTTGTATTTATCCTCTCCTTCCTTTTGTCCTTCCTTCCCTCTTCTTTTCTCTTTATACTTCCACTAGTTACCTCTAACATTTCTGAAGGGTGAAAAAATACATAATGAAGAAATCAATGTCAAGCAGATGAGGTGGAAGGTAAGGAGTCAGTCTGGGAATCTGAGAACACAGGTCTCTTTTCTGGCTCTTTCCCATCCACCCATGTAAGCTAGGTTTAAGCTCCACATAGGAAAATAGCAATAGCAGCGTCCCAGGATCCTGGGGAGGCTGATATAAAAAAGCACAGGTGCCTGGCCAGGGCCTGCACAGAGTGAGTGTGCAGTTCATTGTAGCTATTATCATTGCTATTTTTTATGACGACATTGGAAGAGAGCAGGTCTTTTCGATGATGAGGCTCTGAACTTGCCTTTCTTCCAAAATCCTCCAGGCAGACAATCTGCTGAGCCAGCTTTTTGTCTGCACATGTTGAAGAACAGGAAAGAAAAATGGATCACGCTGCTGTTTCTCCCCAGCTCAGCTCTGTAAAAAAGCTGTAAAAACAGGTTACATGTGTCCCTGGGCTGGGCAGGGAGACACTGAGGAGAATGTCCTCTGCGACAGGTTGTGGAGGGATTGGATGCTCACTACAGAGCCACTGGGATGAAGCTCTTCTATGCATGAGCTCCTCACAAAATGTCCTCAGCTGACATGCTTTGGACTGGGGCCAGAGAGGTTTGGCCCCTTTAAATCATACCAGCCTCAAAGGGCTCAAATGCTACCTCTAAAGACTGGGTCAGAGAGGGCCCCACAGGATAATAAAAAACATAACACATCCAACTCTTTGTTTTAAAACTTTTATCCATCCATCAAGACCTAGGACCATGAGAAGCTTCTGTGAATGCTCTCCGGGCACTCCAACCCCTCAGCTCTCCCTGATGTGTCCTTTATGTCTCATGACCTACTTTTACTGTTATCTTTTTTGTTCTGTTCTGCAGTTATTAACTTATGTGTCTGTCTCCCTTACCAGGCTGGTGGTTTCTCAATTTTTAATTTTTTTTTTGTATTTTAGGGCAGGGTCTACAAGGTATTCAGGCTCTCACTACCAGATCTGACTCCTAGTGATTCTCCTTTACAGCCTCCCAAGAGCTGGGATTACAGGAAGGCACTCCCATGCCCAGTCTCAGTTGCTGTCTGAGGGCGCCCCGGGGGCGGAGCCAGCACAGCAGGCTGGGGGATTGAATTCCCAGCCCCTGAGCTTGCTTGCAAGCACTTTAATCTGCTGAGCTATTTGGCCGGCCCTCAATTTTTTTTTTTTTTTTTTTTTTTTTTTTTTTTTTTTTTTTTTTTTTTTTTTTTTGGTATCTGTACCTGAAGATCCAACTCTGGGCTGAGCTCAGAGTAAAAAATGGCATAAATGAGCACTTGCATGAAATAGAAAAAAAAAAGGAATGATTCTCATATAACTATGATATATCTCATCCTCTTTGTGTCCCACACACTTGCCAGTTACATTTAAGAGAAAGCAATAAACAAAAGCAAGGTCCTTTTCTGCAGGACTAGCAAAACTAAATGCTGGTGGTAAATGCTACCTCTGGGGCCCAGAATGCTTTCCATGATTACAGAACTCTTACTTTCCATAAGAGAGCTGAATTAACAAGAGGACTTTTAGGTATTTTGGGGCATCCCATTTAAATTCTGCAAAGTCCACAGTTCTTTGTACCCTAGAACACTTTCCATTGTGCTCTGTTACAGCTTATACCTAGATGTCACCCCAAAGCCTCACATGGTCAGGGGAGGAACTTGCCAGAGGAGGCTGGATCTAGGGTGTGTGTGATGCTGGAATTAAGGGTGTGATGCTGGGGTGAAGTGTATGATGCTGTGATTAGTGGTGCCCCACCCCAAAAGTGGGTGGCACCAATCAATCATCTTATGCCCTGGATGGAAGAAGATGCAAGAACAGAAAGAAGGCATCGGCAGCTGTTTGCTACTGCTTGGCTGCCTTTGGCCCACCCTTCCAGGCCATGGTCAGGTTCTCCTCTGCAATGCCTTCTGCCATGCTGTCTTGTTTTTGAGCCAGCAGACTAGGACTGAAACCTCTAAAAACTGTGAGCTATATGACCTTTCTTCCCTTAACTTGTAGGTGTTGGGTATTTTGTCTCAGCAATGGGAAAAGTAACTAAGACATACACCATTCAAAATAAAGCACAGTCTTGTTAGAAAAGGATGTAGCCCAAGTTTAGCTGGCCCTAAATCCCCTAGGACAGGGATGGTAATTATGTGGAATGTATGCCTCTATTGCCTACCACTAGCCCAGGGCAGACGTTGCTAATCAATCATGGCGATCTTTCCAACTGAGCCTAGATCCCTTCTTAGCACAACCTCCAGAAAGCCATGACCAGTAATGGGGTCTGGCATGCAAGTTGAAACCTCACCGTACTCCTCGCCTGAGGCATTATATCTTGCTTCTGGCTCAGAGAGTATAAAACTGTGGCAATAGCTTAAGAGAACTCAAAATCCCTGGACTGATTTTGGCAGCAACACTTTTAAAAAAGCAAGCAAGCAAGAAAGAAAAAGACTGAGTAAAAGAATTGCTTTTCAAATATTTGGTTTCCAAACATATTTATTTGCAACTCCAAGTCTACTGACCATATGCATTGCATCTGTTCTGGACTGGGATTCCAAAAAGGTTTATGATTTATTAGGCTTAAAAAAAATGCATGTCTAGGTACTTCTGCACAATGATGGCAAGGAAAGAATCCTAGATATCGCAGGGCACATGTGTCCCTCTTTTAGAGAGTCAGTTTTTAGGGCCATTCACCGTGAAAAAAGATCCCATGGCTTCAATTAGAGCCAGGTGGGGCGTGGAGCTCCGTTTGAATGCAGGCGGCCTCTCACTATGAATCCCACACCTGGCTGATTCCACAGGGTCCCGCTGAGGTTCCCAGCTTGGTGGAAACTGCTTCTCTCCTGAGGGCTGGCTCAGATGACTTTGCCAGGCCTTCCTGGGTGGCCTCTCGGTGCAGGTCCTTCAGGGAACATGGCCTTTAGCCTTCAGCCCTTAAACTTTCCCCAGGAGGCCTCTGGGCTTTTTCTCCTGGCTGTACACAGCTCCGCCCCTGCTGTGCCTGCCCTGCCCCCTCCCCTCTCCCTCCTGGTGCAGAGAAGGAAAGGAGCTGCCCATCCCCACCTCTGGGCCAACGGTTACCTCTCCCTCTGCCCCCGCCCCCATTTAATCAGGTGTCTCAGTTATTCATTCATTCTCAGTTCCTTCATCTATAAAATGGAAACAAAAGTAACCCTGTCTCAGTGATTACTGTGATGATTTAATGAGCTGACTCGAAGCAGCAGAGCAGCTCAGAGGGGCTGCCCCATGAACGACGCGCCTGCCGGCTTCAGGCCTGCCCTGCATGCCTTATGGAGTTTTCATGAGACCCACATGAGGTACAGCGAAATCATATCCGGGCCCTTAACAGCTCCCACTCATGGAATCTGAGGTTTAGCTGGGCTGAGATGAGGGCCCTGAGGCCCTTTTTAACATAAGCACCAATGGTCAGAACTGGAGGTCTTCGTCTACCTGGAGGAACTCTCAATAAAGACGGAGCCCTGCCTCAGTTTTACAGAAAAGGAAACTGAGGTTCAGAGAAGTGCAATGGCCCCCCAAGGCCACATTAGCTGAGCTAGAATTTGAAGCAGACGGGTCAGACTCTGAAGTCTTGGGTATCCCAAGGCCTTATTTAGGATATTTTTGTGAGAGGACAGCTCCCATTCATCATGAGCTGGCTTCACCTCTCCTGTAGTGTGCCTGTCATTTGGCCCATCGCCTCTTGTAAGTCTCTCTGTAAAGAGAACCTGGTGACTGATTTTTAAGTCAAACGAGAAGTGACTTAAAAACATGGCACTGCTGCTCATTCCCAGCATGACTTGCGGCAGCTGAAACTGTCTGAGCTTCAGAAGTGGAATGGTTTCCTTTACCAGCGCAGCCTCCTCTGCCTCCCTCAGAGGGTTCCCTTGGCCTCTGGCCTTCTGCTGGGGCAGAAGTAAAGAATAGCAGGAGGTTCAATGTGGGAGGGGGCAGGTGGGGACACACCCCTCCCCACCCAGTCTTCCAGCTCCACCAAGGGGACCCTTCCTCTTCATTGTTCCTCTCTTCCCACTGTAGGATTCTTAGGCTGTGTAACCAGTCCTCCTTCTGGTCCTAGAGTCCAGGGCTTCGGACTCTTCATGCATGCCGTTTGTGGTAGTCACCTTTCTATCACTGTGATAAAATGCTTGAGATAGTAAGTTCATAAGGAGGGAAAGTTTATTTATGTATTGACCTTGGGAATTGAAACCAGGGACATTGTGCTGACTCATGCAGTCCAGCTTTTTAATTTGTTTGTTTGAGGAAGGTCTCGCTAGGTTACCCAGCTGGGATCAGACTTGTGAACCAACTGCCACAGCCCTGCAGTGTGCTCAGGTTACAAGTGCGCACCACTATGCCCAGCTGGAAAGATTTATTTTGCTCCCTGATCTCAGAGGTTTCAGTACCTGGATGCTTGGTGCCATCACTTTGGGCCCCAGCAGGCAGCACCAGGTGGAGACAAGTGGCTCACCTCATGGCAGCTCTGAAGCCAGGGTGTGGGTCTCAATATCCCCTTCAAGGGCACCCCCAATGACCTAAGCTCCTTCCAAGGGACCTCACCTCTCTTAGATCCCATCAGTTCCCAGCAGTGCCTCAGGCCAGTGACCCAGGTCTTAGTACATGGACCTTTGGGGGCAACTGAGATCCAAACCACAGCACTATCCCTAGAGTAGGTCAGAACCACACACTAATCTCCTTCCCCTGACACTTGCATATAGCCCCTAAGTAGACCCTTGTCAGCTGCCTGCTTGAGAGGCCAGCTCTTCCTGACTGGACTGACATATTCAGTCTCCTCATTTATAGCAGGTGTAGAATCCTGAGAACTCCATCAAGGGTTGACAAGGTATAGTCAGCAGGCCCACCACTTTTTTTGTAAGTTAAATTTTCACGGGACATGGCACAGCCATTTCCAATCCTTTATGCTTTATCTGTGGCTTTTTTCAGATGAAGGGATAAATTTGAGTAGCTGTACTGGAGACTAGATAGCCCTCAAATCTAAAATTTTTGCACTCTGACCTTTATGGAAGCTTACCAAACCCAGAATTCCATCCTAGGATAAGATACACGATTCACTGATGCTTTTGTTTATGAACTACTTGGTTTGCAAACAGAAGTGGTTTTTTTTTTTTTTTTTTTTTTTTTTTTGTCATAATTTTGTTTTTGTGAACTGTGCATGGAGAAATGAACAGGACTGCGGCCATCTGGCCCACACGAACATGAACGTGAAAATCTTTTCTTGAATCATGGTGTGAATTTAGTTCGTGAACCGAGGCCCCGCTGCAGTGGGTGACAAGCCCTTGGCACCACGCCCGGCATACAGTAAACTGCCGGTAAGTCCTGGCTCTTCTTGCCTGGGATCAGTGGCAGTGATGTGTCTTTTCTGAGCCAGGGAACTTGGGATCTGGAAAGGGGTGAAGGGAGGGCTACCATCTGCTTTGCTGGGGCATAAAATCCTTTTTAAAAGCAAGATTTCCTGGTGGCTCATGGCTTCTTGGGCAGGAATCTGTTCTTTCTCCTTCTCCCTCTCAGCTCCCAGTGGAGTCAGCATCTCTAAATGTTTGCTGTCCGGTGAATGAACTTAATTAACCACCCATCAGTTGGAAGGGTGGGACTTTGCAGAGACCTAGCTTATGCAAATTAGGCTGTGTGGGGGAAGGGCGCAGCTGTGTTGAGTCTCTGTTTCTGCACCAACCCGGCTTTCTGGAATCTGTGGTCTCTGCTCTGTCTCCTTGGTCACCCCTGCTGTATCCCCTTTCTTTTTTAGCCTTCCTACCTTTAGGCTCACCCCATCAAAACCTCCAAAGTCATCTTCCTAACTGTAAATCTACTTGTGCTCATCTTGCTCCAGCAACTTGCTATGGCTCCCCACTGCCCACAAGATGATCTCCAAATGCTTCAGCAGGGCATTTGAAGCCCTTCCCTGCTGGACCTGGTCACTGGTCCTGGCTCAGCATTTCTCAGCCGCCCTGTACTGCTCCAACATGCTCCAGTTTTTCTGGGACCTGAGCTGCATCTTCACCATCCCCCTCCTCCTGGGAGCACCGGTGTGCGCCTCTTGTTCTACTTGTTATTCTGGGCCTCTCTGGAGTTCCGTCTCTTTCTTGAGGCTTCATTACCCTTCTCCAAGCATGGCTGGGTATTTTTCTCAGGCTCCTCTCTTTGGAATCTCAGAATTGTCTGTTTACCTATTCCCCTTCCATGCCAGACCTCTGAGTGAGCAGGCGTTCTGTGGTGGCCCAGCCCTGGCTGCAGGACAGAGTGGTCAGTGAGAGGATTCCTCCATCAGCCCAGACCCTTCCTGCCTCTTTGCCCTGTTGTATCCTCCTGAGTATACAGTTGGCCCTTAGATGCATGTATGGTTTCAACCAATCTTTGATGGAAACCATTTGGAAAGAGAAATTGCATCTGTTCTGAAAGTGACTGTTTCTCTTGTCATCACTCCCAGACAATGCAGGACAATGCAGCATAGCAACTATTTGCATAGCACTTATGTTATGTTATAAGTCATGGTAGAGATTATTTAAAGTCTGCAGGAGGATGTATGTAAGTTCCATATAAATATATTCTATTGTATGTTTAGGGATTTGAGCATCCTCAGATTTTGGTATCTGTTGAGGGGTTGGAGGGTCCCAGTATTCTGTGGACACTGAAGGACAGCTATATACACCCAAGTCCCTGGACCTCTTAGAAGCTACAGAATATACCAGTTGGGTGGAGACAGTAAGGCATGCATTTTTACCTCATTGTTGCCCAAATACTTGGACATTTCTGCAAACCCAAACAATGGCTGGAATGAAAGCCACATTATTTAAACACTAAACTGAAACATTCCTTGAAAGAGGAGCAGCCACTCATTTGAATCTCAGAGCTCCTGAGGAAATCCACTTACATTCAGTGGTCCTGTCTGTGAGTCCAGCCTCTTGTGCTGAGGAGGGTATGGGGATCAGGGGATCTATACTGGAAGTCCAGGTTCATTTTATGACTGAAATGACACCTCACATTGTGCAATTTTATTTTCTTCTGTCCAAAAAGATTATGTCAATCTCTATAGAAATGCAAGCAAATATACCTTGAATGCCTGGGAGAAGTGGTCAGTCAGGGTCCAAGTGGGTCTTTTTCTTAGAGTCAAGTGTCTTCTATGTACCAGACACTTGACGTTATTAATCCCCTCACCAGCCATTAGATTTATTTTTTATTAGGCCCATTTCACAGGTGAGAAAATTGAGGCTTAAAATCATAGGGACAGAGCTACTGTGAAACGATGGATCAAAATACAAACACAGCACTGTCCAGTTCTATGACACAGTCCTACTTCATATCCACTTTCTGGGTTACTTCCTGGGCTGGCGACCCAGGCTGTGGTAGAGCCTGTCCCAGGGTCATCAGCGGGGAAGGTGAGGTAATTCATGCTCTGCAAAGCCTGGTTCTTCCCCTCACCAGAAGCCAGGCAGGAGGTGACTTTGTGCAAGCTCAGCTTCTGGCTGTGGAGTCCAAGTTGACCTCATTCTGTCTTCTTGCTCCATGGGACAAATGGACCTTTTTGTTGCTACAGATGCAACCAGTGGAGCAGGTGGCCAGCCCAAGAGAAGCTTGGAGGCTGAGGTGCCACAGCCAGGTTCAAGATGGAAGGGACAGAAGGTCTCCACTTCCACCCTCCTTTGTTTGTCACTGCAGTCCATCTCTCTGTCTCTCCTGGCTCCTCTTTTCTTCTGCTCCTCCCCTGCCCTCCTTTCCTCACCTCTTCCATGTCTGTTCCCTCCTCCTCTCTGCCTCTCTTTTCTTGCCCTTCTCACCACCATGCTATCAACCTTTGCTCTTTCTCCTTTTCCAGTCCTTCTCTGCTCTTTCCTTCCCCTTCCTGATTTTCTCTTCTTATTCTTCCCTTCCTCTTTTCCTCCTTGTACATGCCTGCCCTCTTTCTCCATCTCTCAGAATCACATGCAGAAACCTTTGATCCTGATTTCCTTCCAACATTCTCACTCAAAAGACAGATTAACGAGAAGGTCACCAGTAAGCACCAGCCACTTCCTTCCCATGGATCCTTTTCTCTTCAGAAAAAAGGGGTGGGCACATCTCTAAAATTTTCTCTGCTTCTCTTTCCATCTCTGTCTCTCTGTCTCTGTCTCT
>NW_004525001.1:114884-126336 GCF_000260255.1 Octodon degus
TCTCTCTCTCTCTCTCTCTCTCTGTCTCTCTTTCTCTCTCTCTCTCGTGACTTGGCATCCTATAACAAGTTAAGTATTTTTCCAAACACAGCCACGCTGATGTGTATAGAGCTAATGATTTCAGCTAAAAGCAGCTTTCATCTGCAAGTCACTAAAATGCTCTGCCGTTTGTTCCCCATCATTCCTCTGTTTCTCCACAGCCCACCCCCACCACATTCTTTTACACACTCAAGCACGCTTCCTGATTGCTATTCCTTTGAAGGAACTGCTCTGCACCTCAAATGTCTGGCAAGGTTCTCTTAGCAGATCCTCAGCTTGGGCAGCTGGCTTTTCCATTCCAGAAGTTTCTCTCCTTTTGTTCTGGACTCAGAGCAGTGCCACTGGTGAGGTCGACATGAGTCACACAGGTAAAGAGCCTATGGATCAGAGAGGTAAAGTGAAGCCAAGGCCACAGAGAGCCAAGGCCGAGGCTTGAAGTACGAAAGACCTCCTCATGGCACTCTGGGGAATTCTGCAGGTAATTTTTGCATCCCACAAATAAACTCCTTTGACAAGTAAATGTGTCATTGTATCCCATGTTTTCTCCCATTGACCTCCAAACTGTTGTCTCAACTCATTCTCACACAACCTTCTGGAGTCAGGAGGCCAGTGGTGCTGCCATCTTTATTTTTCTGACAGGTAACTGAACCTTGGAAAGATAAAGTAACTTTGCTTGGCTAGCAGAAGGGCAGAGACTGTAACCCTCATCCCCCAGTGTATCAAGATTTCAATGGGAGACCGTGAGCAGGGGTGGCTTTCTGGTAGATTCCTGCAGATAATCTTTTGAAATTATCTTGCTTTTTCAGTTGTAGACCTTTGACCATAGTTCCCACATTTGACAAATGGAGATAATAATACCTGTAGGATTTAATATCAGAACAAGGAGAGAAGTTAGATTTTAAATAGTTCTGGACAACAAGATCAACCATATTATAGACCCGGTAGGAGACACAGTTGTGTTTACTGATCACCTGCCTGCTTTCCCACTTGTCTGGAAGGTTGACTCCCTAGCTTCCTGCACTAAGCAAGGCAGGCCAGAGCCAGTTTGGCCAGTAGGTGTGAGCAGAAGTAATTGTCCTCTTCTGGCCAGTGCGCTGAATGGCTAGCATCACCCTCCTCTTCCTCACTGTTCCTCTTCTCATGTGTGTGGAAGGCCTCATGCGCCAGACACACTGAAGAGATGATGGAGCCAACTCCACAGCTGGGTGCAGGCCACTGATATTGAGGCGTTGTATGTAACTGTGGCCTAACCTAATTCACACTAGTTCATAGTTCATAGTCATCATTAAGGTGGCATCATTGTTGTGGCGGTCTCCCAGAGTGACCCCAGGATGCAACCCCAGTAGGCACCAATGAGAAATTTATTGAATACGTAAGTAAATATATAATCAAAATTGTGTTCTGATTCTGCTCAACTCTCACTGCCTGATTCTGGGTGATTTCTTTTCCTCACTGTAAATTCTATCCTTGATCTGTACAGAAAGGTTAGATTTTCCTTTTTTACTTACAGTATTTACAGTTTTAAAACTCCAGGCCTTTTTGGAAGGCAGAGTATTTGAAAATAAGGAGATGTGAGGGTCATGGTATGTCATGTCTGAAAATTCTTTTGAGAGAGCAGTAATGGATTATTCTTCAGCCTGTTTCTACCGTCAGAGCTTGCAGAACAAAAGGGCAATAGCCATGTGTGGAACATGTAATTGTGTCACCTACTCTTCATCCATGACAGATGTTATAAATCAATCACTGAACTTCGAGCAGATATCTCCAATCGATCAATATGAAAGTAACACAATTTATTTATCTGCCATCTTGGCTACAGAAGCAAAACAAACTTCCCAGTACCAGATACCCATGTTAACTTCCTCATTGACCACAGGGGCAAAACCTCTGCTTCCGCTTCCTACACAGACTCTGAGCCCAGTCCTTTCTACATGTGATCTTGTCCAACCCTACTACAACTTGGAGATTACTGTTCCCACTTCCAAATGACAGAGCTGGGGCTGCTCACCCCGGCTCACCCAGCTTGTCAGTGGTAGAACCCATCCTGGGACTCTGGGTTGCCAGAGGGCATGCTTCTGCCACCTGTCCACACTACCTTCCCCCAACAGGAGTCTAAGAGGTCAAGTAAAGCTCACAGACATCGCTGGGGCCATTCTGCCAGCTCTCAGGGGAGATGAAACACAGTCATTTTTTCCAGAAAAGAGTTTTTACTCCTACTGGATTCAGAGGGCCTTCCACGATTGTTGTCCATCTATTGGGAAAGGCAGCACATTTTTTAAAAAATTAATTAATTAATTAATTAATTGGTACAGGGTCTCACTGTGCAGCTCAGACTCATAGTGAGCCTCCTGTCTCAGCCTCCCAAATGCTAAGATTACAGGCATGTGCCACCATGCCTAGTTTTGGTGCCTTGCTTGGCACTGGGCCTGTACAGCATACAAATTGAACCTGGGTCCTTGTGCTTGCCTCGGCAGGCACTTAGACCGCCGAGCTATCTCCCTAGCCAGCACATGTTATTTTGATATTGAACTTGCGCCCACGAGCCCGGTGATGAACAAGCCATTTACACATCACAGAAGTAAAACAGAATCTTTTCCAGCTTGGCTCAAGCTGTGGGCACAACCCCAGAGGCCCTGGCTCTGCTAATTCTCTCATCAGCTTAATAAGAGAACAATTATCAGAGTCCAGATATAAATTTAGCTCCAGACACTTCTTTGGGAACTTGGAGGATTTGTGACTTATGGCTTCATTTTAAAGAGGAGCAGATTGTTGACACAAACTCTGGGTAGTTCTCGTTTTTCTCGAGAAACTAAGCTGTCTGCGCCACTAATGGTGAAATCATTAGGTTGTGGCTGATGTCCATAAGTGGCTAGAAACCCAGCAGCTTGGTTGCAGAATGACCTTTCTATAATTAACCAAAGAGTTTGTTTACTTAACCCTCTCAATTACAGACCCATTTAGATAGCATTCAAAATGAAACAGGCGAGCAACCCAGGAGCAACAGAAAAGGCAAAAGGATACTCTTGTGTCCAAGCTTAACAGGACACTGTATGCACAAAGGGCAGATATATAGACAGCAGCTATTAGTGTAACTTTAAATTAAGATGAAAAATACAAACATGATGCAAACAGACCAGACATAGACATTTTATAGTGAAATCAAATGATCAGAATTTGAGTTTCAGCTTTACCATATGCTATATGAAACTTGGACGATTCACCTAACCTCTGGAAGCCTCAGTTTCCCATTTGGAGGGTCAGTGGCAAGAACCAGCTGATATCAATTACCATCACAGCTAGCACATCTTGAATACTCATGTGCCAGGCTTGGTTCCAAACCCTTTACTTATAGTAAGACACGTCGTTTTCTGTTACTCTCTGAAGTAAGCCCTAGTCTCACCATCCATTATGTCCATGAGTCACCCGAGGCCCAGAAAGATTAGGGGACAACACAAAATGTGAAGTAACAGTGCAGGGTGTAGAAGTTAGGATCTGAAATCAGGAGACCTCCTCCCGTAGCCCTTGTGCACAGCCGCTACTCTACCCGCCTTTGGAAGAACCTGTACCATAGGAATCCTGAAGACCTAATTAGGCAGAATCCGAATTCTTTCCCTTCTGTGTTACAAGTGTGTCTCTCTGGTGAGCTGTGCACATTTTTGTGTCTGATATAAATAGGCTTTCGATTTTCCTCCCTCAGTGTCCCCTCCAAGTATCAGTCAATACTTGAGAGAAAATAACCATGTCTGGCTTATGGTGACAGGGTCAGGGCTCCTTCAGAGATTGCCTCCATTCTGGGCTGAGAAATCACGGCATTTATTTTAAGCCGAAACATTCTTATATTTAAAGCTTGTCATCAGGCTAAAGTTTGTTTATTGCATTCCATAATTATGATGAATGTATTTTAAATAGAAAAAGATTTAGAATTTAGGACAGCTGCAAAAAATATGGTGTCAATCACCGAGAATCAGCCCACATCTGGAGTTAGAACTTGGGTGGGAATGGCTTGTTTTGCATTTTTATGACCAGATGCATCCAGATTAGATGTACCTTATAAACTTCACCCAGACAACTGTCAGGGCCAATCAGCCTTAATTGAATGTGACATTTTCTCCACCAATCTGTCCTGAACCCAGGCCAAGAATCTCCCCCTGTATTGCGCACAGGTTCTGAGTGAGCTCTGTTAGCCGTGCGTACAGGATCTGTCAAACACAGGCCAAATTAAATACTGGACTTCATTCCACAATGACTTCTAATTAGAGCAGAATGAGTGTGGAGGGCTCTGAATACCTCCCTTGGCCTTGTCACCTGGGGATACAGCCAATAGGAAGGGGGAGCCAGGGTCTGCTGATGCTGTACTGCACACCACGGTGTGTCCTGTACAACAGGGGCCTGCTGCATGCCAGCAGTTGCGCTACCCATGTCACATACACCTTCCCTCCTGGTCCTTCCAATGGCCCAGCGAGGGCATGCGACTTCTATCTGACAGGCCAGGAACCTGGGTTTCTAAGAGATGGATGGAGAGTCAGGCTCACATTTGTAGGTTAGGAAACCTTCTCATCAGTGAGTTTCATTTGCTTAAAGGTGATTCTCAAACTGCACCTGGGGGCATTCATACACACAGCAGAGCTTTTTGACTACTGCAGTACCTGAGAAGGCATTACTGTTATCAAAGTCAGGGACTTAAGGACACTGACTGTCTTACAATGTAGGGCATAGAGCCATGGAATAAAGAAATGACTGACCTTTCAAAGTGCTTCCCACAGCTCCCACCTGATACCAACTCCTGACCTGCGCTCACCCGGGCTGAAACGCAGTGACAGAGTGTACGACTGGGTGTATGAGTCTTTGACAGTATTTTCACATTTGAGATCACCAAGCTATCACATCTGCATGCACAACTAACGCCCAAGTGTCAAAGATGGCAAAGGAGAAAGGCACATCCCGAAGGAGAAGAGGAGGGGGAGGAAGGGTTCATCTATTGCTAGAAAATAAGCAGTAAATGTCAGCCCTCTCAGTGGTCATCAGGGTCAGCACTGCCACGTGTGCAGATAAAGCCGGATCGGCCTCAGGGATGTGTGAACAATAAAATCTTCATAATCTGAAATCTCTGCTTTACAAGCCAGAGCCAAGGTTGTCTCACAAAGGAGTGATCAATCATAATAAAAATAATAATTATCTCTGGTATCCTAGCTTTTATTCCATGAGCTGACATGTATCATCCCAAATTCCTACAGTAGTTGGATGACAGAGCAGCTATTACTCTGCTCTTTGTGGAGATGAGACTAAAGTCATCCAGCTAGCAGGTGACTGAGCCCAATTTTGAATCTGTTCCCACGAGCTGGATTCATGGGAATCACTTGAGTTACATTTTTTATGTCAAATCAGAGGACAGAGCTTGTTTTGGTGACAAACTACAAGCCAAAGGTGTTGCGCTTTTTTTTTGTTGTTGTTGTTGTCTTTTATCACTTCTCGAACTTGTTTGGGAATTTAAAGTGAACAATTATTTAGCCTCTAAACCAAAAAAGGAGCCGAAGTTTCACAGTTGTGGCAGGAGCAAGCAGAGATGGCAGTCTTTTCTCACCAGCTGTGTGCCTGGTTTTAACAAGTACCATCATTTGTACCTAGTTCTGGGAGCAAAGAGATTTGTACAAGTCGGAGGCCCGGGATGAAGGGACGTTGTTGATCTGGTTACAACAAATTTTATTAAGTGAAAAAAAATTCTATCTGACAGGGGTTTTCATCAGTCTCCTGCCCTATTGGAAGGCATGTTCCACAAGGAGAACACTGGTTTGGGATTTTTTCTTTTATGCAACAGAAATGAAATTAACAAACACTGTTATAGAAAAGCCTTCATACACAAAGGCCACAGATGCAGATGCCTCCAGGAAATGAAGGAAGCCAGGATATGTAGAGTCCCAGGGAGGGGTAAGGACTGTGGACTGTGGAGCCCAGGCTAGGGCCAGCTGCAGCTCAACTCCAACCAGTTATTTCACTGTGACATTCGATTGGCAGATTTCAGATCAAACTAAAAGTACCTATGTCCTAAAGTAGCCTTTGAGCTGTTGGATTATGATATTTTACACCCCATACCTCCTTAACTCTCAAAATAGCTATAGGGTAGGCCACGTTGGTCTTCACTTAACAGTGGAGGAAATGTGCTCAGAGAAGACAACTACTGTATTTAAAGCCATACGGGAGGCTCTGTTGTGGAACACAGAAGCCTGCTGTGGATGACAAAGACTTCCCTCCCAAGTATCTGAAATCTGTGACACAGAAACCAAAGCCTAACCAGCCAGACTTGTTCCTGTTCTTCAAAAACCAGTCTGTTAGTCAGCTTTCCATCACTGTGACAAAATACCCAGAATAATAAACTTAAAAGCAAAAAAGGTTTATATTGGCTCACAGTTTCAGAGTTTTCTGCCTAGGGTTGCTTGGCTCCTTTGCTTTGGCCTCATAGCAGCATAGGGTAGCATGGTGGGAGTTTGTGGTAGAAGAAGCCTGCTTACCTTCTGGTGGCTGAATGACAGACAAAGGAGAGAAACAGCCAAGGTCACAATAACTCCCTTCAAAGGCACACCCCAGTGACCATACTTCCTTCTACTAGGCTCTATCTTTTAAAAGTACCACCACCTCTGGATTGTGCTATAGCCTTTAACACAGAGAGCTTTGAGGGACCTAGCACACTCCAACCGCAGTATAGTCCTTCTCCCCCCTTTCCTGTACATCTCAAATCTTCCTCTGTTGTTCTTTTATAAGGACTTCAGTCACTGGATTTAAGGCCCAGCTAGATAGTCCAGGCTGATGGTTCTTTGGGGCAGAACTATCTACCCCACCACAAATTCCTTCTCCGTGCATTGGCTCCTGAATTTGAATTTGTGGGGCTGGTGAGATATCTCAGTGGTCTAAGCACCTGCCTGGCAAGTGCAAGGACCCAGGTTTGACCCCTGGTACCGCATGCCTTGCCGGTCCAGGCTTACCCTGGGCACGCTGTGCTGGCCACCAAAACCAGGCATGGAGGCACATGTCTGTAACCCCAGCTCTGGGGAGTCTGAGTCAGGAGAATCACTATGAGTCTGAGCTGTGTAGCAGACCCTGTACCAAATAAGTAAGTAAATAAGAGATTTTTTAAAAATTTTGAATTTGCTTTTAAATCCACAGATCCAAATCTGTCATATGATGTTAGTACCCCAGCATAAGTAGCCCTCTAGGATGCTGGATACTCCAGAAGGGAACCTCTGCCCGGAGGACAAGTTTATGTCCCTTCAGTGCTGCCAATTATCTTTAATGGATGATGGCATGGAATGCTGGTGTCTTCTGTGAGTTTCTCAGGGAAAATATCTTTCCAAAATCCAAAAGAGAAAGTCACACATGATAGCACTGGTACAATAGACTGGTGGCTGCCATCAAGCAGCACAGGCTGTCCAAACAACATCAGAGGGAGCCAGGGAGACGGCTCAGTAGAATAAGTGCTTGCTTGGCTAGCGCAGGGGCCTGAGTTCAAACCCCAGTTCTGGAAAAAAAAAAAAAAAAGTCAAGCGACCTCAGAGGGAGGAAAGTCACATGCTCAAGTTTGCCAGCATCAATGCCACCAATCCAAATAGTAGTTTAAGAGCTCAAGAGTTTTATCTGTGGAAATCGCACACATGCAGTCTTTCTTGGGGTGATAAGAAAGATTTCCTCTAGTTTCCTTCCTGTCCAATCCTCAGAATAGTCATGACATTTTTATTTGGCCTTTCTGTTGTTATTTATTGCCATGGCTATACTGTAATGAGCATGCCCTTTTTTTTTTTGCTGTTCCACACACTCTCACTAATTGAAGGAGTCAAGTAGTAAACAATGGGACACATTACAACCAACAAACCCAAAAGAAAATTTTATCTGTAAATAACAGCTTTTAAAATAAGGAGCCGTCTGCAGGGCGGCTTAATTCTTCCTAAGATGCAAACAAGATGGCACCAGAAGTTCCAGGGGTCACAGGAAAACACAGTAACATCAAGCAGGGGCACCACCACTACGCACCACCCTTTCAAAAAGGAAAACTGATGCCTAGTGGCAGAGTTCAGTGATCTGACCATGACTGCCCCCGTGGCCAGCAAGGTACAAAGCGTGTCCTGGGAGGAGCAGAAAGTCAGCTTCCACCCCCAAGCATCCAAATCAAGGTTCTCTTGAGGAGGAGAAAGGGGATAGTTCAGTGGGTTTTACCTGAAGCAGAACTTTACCTTGTACTTTCTTCTTTGGAAACACCAGCAGGTGAAGAGAAAGCAGGGAAGAAGAGTCCAGCCTGTCTGTGAAGGGCGCTTTATCTGGCCAGTGACCCCTGAGGATGACCGCAGTTTAACTCACTGAGCAGCTGGGGAGACAACGTGGAACACACCCCAAAGATGTGCCAACTAGGGCCAAGGAAACAAAGACCCTTCTCCAAAGCACCTGCTCATCTCTGGGCTAGGACCTTTTCCTTCAGCAGACTGACCTTCTCTGAGTTCAGGCCTAGTGAGTTTGAACAGAAAAATCCCTTGGCTAGGAATGGAAGGTGTCTGCCGAGGGAGGTAGGTGCCAAGGGCAGGGGGAAGGCACCAGGGAGACTAGGGTGCAGCCTGAATGGACAGCCACAGTGAGGGCTCTTCTCCGTGAAAGAGCAGAGTTGATCTTCTCCACATGGCCGAGAGTGGGCAGCCCTTCTTGACATGAGCCACAGGATGTCCAGCACATGCTTGTCACTTGGATAAGATTTTTTTTTTAAAAAAAACCTCCTTATCTTAAGAGCCCCTTTCATCACTTGCAAATTATGAGTCTTCCAGATCTTTTCCATCTGTGGCTTGGTCACATCTCCTGGAAACACCCTCGGAATCACTGGGATTCCAAAGCAACAAGAACAAAAACCACAAAAGCAATAGCAACATTAAGAATAGCGACCGCTACCACTTTTAGCAGGAATTATGTTTTACAGGGTTGGTGTGGTCTTTGTCAAGTTGCACCATAACATGCCAGAGTCAGGGCCAGAAAGTGCAGAAGGTCATATGCATCCCATCCACCTCATCTTCAGGTCCCTGCAGGATAGGTCCCGGATTCAGGGGTGGCCATATGAGCAAGTGAATGTGTGGATAGAGGGCTGTATTGTTGGTTTTGATGAGTACATGAACCTTGTATTAGATGAGGCAGAAGAAATTCATTCTAAAACAAAGGCAAGAAACAACTTGTTGGATCATGCTGAAAGGAGAAAACATTACTCTGCTACAAAGTGTCTCCAACTAGAAATGACCAATGAATTCAAACAGCAGGGAAGTGAGGCAGTGGCAATTATGATATGTAAAAGAGGCAGCTGTTTAAGTGCTTTGCCCTGGGAGTGTTTGCAAAACATTTGCTCATATTTTTTGAACACCCTTATGTTTTTACTGAAGGCCCATAAATGTAGAGTTGTTTTTATTTTTTTTTAAAGATATTATGTTTTACCTGTTATCTCATTTAGCGCTTAAAGCAAACCTGTGATGAGGTCATATTATTCCCTCCATTTTACAGAAGTGGTAGTTGAGGAACAGAGAAGGACATGGCTCTCTTGGTGTCACAAGGTGATGCCAGAGGAGGAGTCCTACTCAGAGAACTGAGGTCTCATAAACAGTGCTGGGTAAAATGTACTATCTTCTTTAAATGTGCTTTTTTTTTTTTTTTTCAGATAGAGACTAGCATTCCTAGAGGCCAGGACGAGGCAGACTGGAACAATGTTGGGCTTCTCCTGGCTTCTTTGCTACTGTGTCCCAAGCATAAACACTAGGCTTGCAAAAGTTTGTTAAATGAAAGAATGTCTCGGGCCAGCCAGATAGCTCAGTGGATTAAAGAGCATGCTTGAGCTGGTGCAGGGACTGGAGTTCGAACCCTGGCATGCCATGCCAGCCCTACCCTGAGACGGGAACTGAGACAGGATGTGGTGGTGTGCACCTATAATCCCAGTGCTTGGGAGGCTGAAAGCAGGAAGATCACTACTAGCCTGATTTGTATAGTGAGACCCTGTAGAGCCTGTTCTAAATACACAAAAAAGAGAATATCTCTATAATTTTTTTTTGATACCAGTGATCAAACTTAGGACCTTGCACTTGCCAGGCAGGTGCTTATGCCGCCGAGCTATCTCCCTGGCCCAGTCTCTAGAAATTTTATTGGCTCACTTTCTTCATTTTACAGACAAAGAAATGAATATGGATAAAGGTCCAAATGCAAGAATACGGCAAAAAAGCTAGAATTCAAACCAAAGTCTTTCTAATCTCAAATTCTTTTCTAACATTTTGGGTTCTGTGGCTGGGCCCTGGCTATTGAGAGCAGGACCTCAGTAGCTGGCTGCCCTTAATGCAATGGTCAAGAGCCAAGTCCCCAACTCTGTCACTGCACTGTCACTGCCCACTACTGATAATGAGGCTGATGGGTAGGAGCGTGGGGCCCCACACTACCCAAGGGCAACACAGTGGAAGCTGCATAGCCAGCTACATAGGTAACCCAGTTTTCTAGTGTCTTGGTTGCTTTTATCATTGCTGAGATGAAATACCCAGCACCCACAAGTTAAAGGAGGAAAGAGTTATTTCAGCTTCTGTGTGTAGAGAATTCAGTCCATAGGTGGCTGGCTCTCAGGCAGGGTAGCATGGCAAGGGGCATCCGAAGGGAGAAATAACCTGTGGCAAGCAGGCAGGAGACAGAGAAGCAGCAACCAGCAGCAGCCAGCCTGCCTCCCCCTCTCCACTTTTGTTCTATCCAGACTGTAATCTATTGATTGATGCCCGCCACACCCAGGATGGGACTTCCACTATCTACACCCCTAATCCACATTCACACATCTTCATTCAGACTCATATGCAACGCCCCATCTGTGACCACACGAGGCTTTGGGGGCACATATACATGAAAGCCATAGCATCTAGCATCCACATACACATGCAGAAAAACAAGTAAAGTTAATTGTATTACTCTTTTTCGTTAACCTATGAATACTCAATATAATTTCGGTTTACAATAAATATAAAACATTGCAATTGTTCCCCTCCTTCCTTTCTACCTTCCTTCCTTTCTTCCTTCCTTTCTACTTTCCCTCTTTTCTGTCCTTTTTATTTTCTGCCTCTCTTTCTTTCTCGCATTCCTATTTATTCAGGTGTACCAAAGATATGGAGCCAAGAATACACTGTTTAGAGCACATTTCAACTTTGAGTATCCACATTTCAATTTGGAGAATCCGTATTTCGGTTTGGTGTGTCCATATTCCTAGCGTTTACCATATGGCTACTAGCTACCACACTGGGCTAGAGAAAGTTTGGATGTTTCAGAGATAAACCTTGCCCTTCTCACTTTCTTCTTTGTCACCTCCTAGATACATGTTTGAAGCCCCTCCTCCTATGAGAGAGAGAGAGAGAGAGAGAGAGAGAGAGAGAGAGAGAGA
>NW_004525001.1:126498-154772 GCF_000260255.1 Octodon degus
TGTGGTGCTGGGGGATTGAACCACAGTCTCTGTGCTTTGCTAAGCTTGTTCTAAGTAGGTGCTTTAGACCACTGAACCTTCTCACCAGCCCCATCAAGGTGATTTTGAGTTTGTGTTTTGCATTAGTGAATATTAGTGCACACTGCAGTGAGGAACCAAGAATCCTTATAATCTAATTACTATGGCTGAAGGAGCTCCTAGCCACAGCATGTGTGGAATACTTAATCCCCATCCAACCATATTCAGAGGTAGGACATTCAAGAGCGGATTGGGCCGTGAATGAATGACTGCAAATTGTGAAAAGGCTTGAGGCTGCAAGCTCTTTTGCTTGTTCTCTCTCGCCCTCTCTGCCCCTCAGCCACAGGAAAATACAACAAGAAGGACTTCAGCAGATGTGGCCCCTCCATCTTGAACTTGCCAATGTCCAGAATCATGAGCCAAATGGCCTTCTATTGTTTATATGTTACCCTGTCTGTGGAATTCCACCATAGCAGCACAAAAAGGCTTAAAGCGTCACAAGTCTATTGTCTTACGAGGCTGGAGGTGAGAAGCCTCAAATGGCTCTCACAAGCTAAGCTCCAGAGACCAGGAGCTGTGTCCTGAAGGCAGCTTTTCTAGCTTTGAGAAGCTGCCTACATTGTTTGACACTCAGTCCTCTTCCAACCCACAATGTCATTGCTCCAACCTCTGCTCCTGTCTTAACATATCCTTCCCTGACTACCTTGCCATCCTTTCCCTTATTACATTAGATATAAGTACATAATTCAAGATAATCTCCACCTCAGCTTAATTTAATCGATATGCACTATCCTCTTCACCATGAAGGGTAATGTAGTCACAGGGTTCATGATTAGGGCATGGACATCTGTAGAGGGCCATTATCCTACCTAGCAGTGGATTTTTGTTATTATCATTGTTGTTGTTTTAAAGAAAAGAACAAAAATAACCCTTCAACTATAGCAATTAGCATCAGGCCTAGGGCTTGATGAAGTTTTCCTAGAAATGATGCCAGAAACATGACCTATAAAAGAAAAAAAATAAATAAACAAATCGGGACTTATAAAACTGAAAACATTTGTTTTGCAAAAGGTCTCTTAAAAAGATGAAAAGTGGGGTAGAAATACAAGGTGATCATTGAATGATGTATGCAACAATAAATAAACATACAAACAAGCTACAGAGCAGAAGAGACTATCCGTATGCCACAGATCTAACAATTCATATTGTATGCGTGCATCCAACAATAAGATTACAAACAAAGAGCCAGTGAGATAGCTCAGCAGAATAAACACCTGCTTAGGCAAGTGCAGGGACCAAACTCGATTCCAGGTCCCCTCCCACATGCCATGCCTGCTCCACCCCTAGATGCACTGAGTGGACCACAAGTCCAGGTGTGGTGGCGCACACCCCTGATTCAAGTGCTAGGGAGTCTGAAAACAGGAGGATCACTACAAATCTGTGCTGCGTAGTGAGATCCTGTACCAAATACATAAAAATAAAAGACTAAAAACAATACTATAAGAAAATAGGCAAAACACAGAAAGATAGTTTACAACAAATGGGAAATAAGCTCATGGAGAGTTGCTCACCATCACTGGCCAACAGGGAATGAAATTTTGGACTCTGGGATATCATTACACACCTGGTAGAACTGATAAAATGAAAAAAAACAGTAACGATATTAGGTTAGAAAGTTTTTTAAAAATATATAAAAAAAGAAATTTTCTATTACTGTGGCAAAACACTTGAGGCAATCAAATTTAAAGGGAGAAAGGTTTGTTTTGGCTTGTGATTTCAGAAGTTCTAGTGATCTGTGGTCAGCAGGCCCCTTCGCTTTTAGGCCTGCAGCAGTGCAGCAGGTCATGGTGGGAGGGCACAGTGACAGAGGCTGCTCACTCCACGGTGGCTGAGAGGCAAACAGCTGGAGTCTCGTGTCCTCTCAGATGACTCCACTTCCCTCGCTGTGGCCCACCTCTTAAAGGGTCCACCAACCACCCAATAGTGCTCAACATACAAGTGTCAACTGGGGCAACTGTCCAAATGACAGCAAACTACGTGCTGGTGTGTTTCTAAAGAGCTGGATCTCCATCACATTGCTGGCAGAAATGTAAAACAGTGTAGCCACCCAGAAGAGAGCTTCATAGTCTCTTAAAAATGAAACATGCATTTACTAAGCAACCGAACAATTGCATCCTAGATGCTGGGCCTGGTTAGGGCGGGAGTGCCCAGCTAAATAAAAATGTATGTCTGTACAAAAACCTCCACAAGTGTATTCATAGAAGTTTTATTTATAATGATAAAATATTAGGAACAAGGAATACTGCTTTGCAATGAAAAGGAAGCAACAATTTATATAATCCACAGCATGGATAAACCTCAAGGTCACTGTGCTGAGAGAAATATATGTATATAGTGTTCTTTTTTAAAAAAAATTTATTTATTTATTTATGTGTGTGTGGCCAGCTCAGCCCACCTGGGAGTGGGGCTGGCTGGCATGTGATGCGGGGGGATTGAACCACGGTCCCTGTGCTTTGCTAAGCTTGTTCCAAGTAGGTGCTTTAGATCACTGAGCCATCTCACCAGCCCTAGCGTTCTTAATATATATATGATATTCTAAACATAATACAGAGAGAATGCAATTCATGAAATATTATATCACATATGTAATATATAACATTCTCAAAATGGCAAAAGTATGTAGTTAGAGAGCAGGTTAGCGATAGCCAGGGATTAGGGGAAAGAGGGTAAGAGATGTATGGTTGTGAATACAAAGACTTGGCATGAGGAGAACCTTAGTGGAAGTGTTATAGGTAGCCAAATTAGATAAAAATATTAATAGGCAGTCAGACAGGGCCAGGCCCTTAAAGGAGACAGCACAAAAGACAAGCTACCCTGCAACTGTGGGAGGGACGGATGCTCCTGCTGTGAGCCAGAAAAGACCTAAAGGCCAAACAAATGCTAAAAGAATAGCACCTGGGATTGATATTCTAAATAGGTATCAGTCACCTGGAAAGACCCAAGTGAGTCACTAGCCCAGCCCCCAACAGGAGACCCTGTCCCACATTCCAATCCCCAACAGGAGACCCTGTCCCACATTCCAACCCCCAACAGGAAAAAACCCCTTCCCATATTCATGCCAGCTTGCTACGTGACTTGCTTTCCCATTTGATACTGGATTTAATCAGTTTTACCTGAGCCATTAATGGTGCTTGTAATCCCATTGGTTGACCATAGTTTTGTCCCACCTCTTGCCCACCTAAGAGAGTTCCCATTCTCTCTACCTTAGCCTCACATGGTTTTACACTATAAAAGTCCCTGGAAGAGACAGCTTCCTGGGGAACTATCCGCTTGGGCCCCCCTCCTGTCCCTCTCTTGGACAGTAGCTTTTTTTCTCTCAATAAATATATTCTGCTCATAACCTCCGTTTGTTCCTAAAATTCATTTTTTGGTTTTAGAGAACACGAAATCATCCAGATCAGGCCGGGAGTTTTACTTCCCTG
This sequence comes from Octodon degus, assembly GCF_000260255.1. NCBI lineage: Eukaryota > Metazoa > Chordata > Mammalia > Rodentia > Octodontidae > Octodon > Octodon degus. The sequence continues at coordinate 129,999 of NW_004525001.1, forward strand.
TATCAGAATGAAATAGTTCTGCATTTATTTATTTTTCAGATGTACTTGGTACAGGGTCTTACCGTGCAGCTCAGACACAGTGGTTGATTCTCCCGTTATCAGCCTTCCCAGTGCTGGGATTACAGGCATGCGCTATCACACCTGAACTCCATGGCCTGCTCAGCGGGCCTGGGGGTGGGGCTGGTGCAGCAGGTGGTGGTGGGATCAAAGCCCGGTCCCTGCACTTGCCTAAGCATTTGTTTATTCCACTGAGCTATCTCACCAGACCAGCAGTTCTGTATCTTGATTGTGGTGCTGGTTACACAAATGTACACATGAGATAAAATAAAATAGATCTACATACACTGTGCCAGTCAATATCACTATGTTGATTTTAATGTTGACTAGAGCTGTATAAGTTGAAACCACTGCCCAAAAATGTGAGTGAAGCTCCACTGAAGCTATCTACACTATCTCTTCAACTTCCAATGAATCTATAATTTTTTCTAAACTTAAGTTAAATAAAAGAAAGCAGAAATAACCTAAAAATCCAACAATAGAAGATGGGATTAATGAACTGTGTTACATTGATACAGTAAAAGGGTTTGAACCCAGTAATCAAAGAAAATCATATAAGTTGACAAGAAAATGAGAATAGCCAACACTACATCCTGTAAGATACTCCTGTTGTAACTAAGTTTGTACCTATCTGATAGGATCTGACAAAATGCGAGTGGTGGTTATCTCTGGGTGAATTTTGAACTTTTCAGCAATGCCCAAATTTTTTTTTTAATGATGCACATGTTACTTTAATAATTCAAGAAGGAAATATTATTTCTAATTTGGCTAAAAGCAAATCAAACCAAAACCGTGTGTCCCAAGAAAGCAGCAAAGGAGCAGCAAATTGTGTCACCAGGCTGCCTCTCTGTCCTGAAATCAGCTCTGTGCACTTGTGCAAAAAAAAGTCTGGTGGCAAGCTCTCCTCCCAGGGGAGGTGCGAGGAAATACGTGCTTTGCTTTCTGGCAGGAGCCGAAGGAAAGGAGGTGGAGTGATTTAGACCAAAGACCACAGCTCTGTTGGGGATAGAGGGACAGGAATTTGTGTGAGGGTTGGAATGGCAATTAAGACTTGCATAAATAATCCAGATAGTCACCATCATAGTAATATCCCTTTTAGTTTTAAGCATTTATTGTGCTCCAGGCACGATAGCTGCCGTTCCATGCAAATATTCCTAAAGTTGATGTGGTTTCCCATTTTACAGATAGGGAAACCAAGGTCCAGAAGGTAACCAGTTCAAGGTCACAGAGCCGGTCCCGGCTGGAACTGGGAACCTCAGTCTTCTTGCCCTCAAAGCTGCATACTTTTCACATAGAGACTTGTGCCCCTCTGCACTATTTTCCTTGGCTGCCCATGTGGCTCACTAGGAGAGGAACAGCCTGCTTGCATGCTGTGGCTTACCCCCAGGCAGCAGGCAGGGCCCAGGGCAGACACCAGTCAAATGGCCAGTCCTACCCTGAGCAGGTCCCTGGATGTCGAGGCTGCTCTAGCTGGAGCAGGATCTCCTGCACACAGGCTCCCCCTTATGGAAATGAGGGACACTCTGTAGTAACACTAGCAGAACTGAGACCAGCTGCTCCACCCTGGAGAGAAGCTAGGAAGGGCCCATGTGGCCCAGCCCAACCCAGCACGTGGAGCCCACTGCCTGTTCCTTACTGGCCCTATACTTGGTGCCTGGAAAGTGCTCTTGACCCCTCCAAGCATGCATCTCCTTTGAGGTCCTTCTCAAGGATGTGTTCTTGGATCCACACACTGTGGAATGTTGATAAATAAATTATCATAAACTGACAGCCCTGTGGAAAAGTGATAATTTTTTGTGATGACCTTCTCAGGGAGCCTTTTTCTGTTGAGACACCAGAAGGATAACATACACACACACACACACACACACACACACACACACACACACGTGTGTGTTTTAGTTCCTAGGATGGCTGAGAACTTCTTTCTAATCACAGAGCTTGGGCCACCCCACCTCCCGTGAGGCTCAGCATCCTCCTCTGTAACATGGGCTCAGCAGCACTCACAGTATGGCTGCGAGCTGTGTCCACTACAGACTTAGGCAGGGACTTGTCAGTTCCATGATGCCCTCAGAGAAGGTTGCATTCATGGTGCCCACTGTGTGTCAGCACAGGCACCTTACAATCTTGGTGTTCACTTGCTTATTCATTCATGAAGCCACTCTGGTGCGCACTATGTGCCAGGCAAGCAATGGGCAGTCCAGTCAGGGAACCCTGTATCTTTAACAGCTAGCGCCCAAGGCCTGGTACCTAGGGGCACACAGGCAAGAGAGGACAAAAGCAATGGGTGCTTTGAGAAAGGAATCAGAAAGGTTTTGCTGTACCTGCAGCCTACAGTTCAGTTGGACCAGGATGTGAGACAGCTAGCTCCAACTTGGTCCCTGTTCATCTGTAACATTGTTCTTTGTTCCTCCCTCCCTCTGGCTGAGGCTTCACTTAGCCAGCTGCACAATAGGGGAGCAGAAGGACAGGGGTACTGTGGTTTAACCAGCCAAATGTGTTGGTGTTAAAGGCAGCTTCAATCCAAGCTTTCCTCTTCCTGTCTGTGACTGTTCCCCCTGAGCCTCCACCCACCATGGTGCCCCACAGGTCCCTTTGCTCATTCTCCTTGACTCCAAATCCCTGTTCCTGCTCTTGTAGACTGGGCACGGTTGGATGGTGGAGACCTGACTCTGGAAGCCAAACCTCAGTTTCCTTATTTATAAGAAAACCTGAAAAAGCACTTCTTGTGGCTTGACTGGGAGGATTTAACTGAGGATTCCAAAGTGGCTGGGTGTGGCAGTGCTTGTAGCTATCCGTACCCTCCACAGATGGCTCTGTTATTAGTATTATTTTCCCAAGGAGCCCTGTGGGGGAGAATCCTGAGATGGCTTCCAGGAGCTAGAAAATGAGAACTCTGGACTGGGAGGCTTGCCAGGAAAATACTCTTGGGTATTGGGAAAATACTATTGGGAAGTAGGGGATCCCAGAGCCATCAGGACAACCATGAGTTTGCAAATTTCATGACAACGCTGAGTGTGGGGAAGGGTGATCCACAGTGAGGAAACCATGGGCGCGGAGGTTGACAGATGGCAATAACCTGGGCTTGGCTCTGAACCTCCTTGAGGAAGATCTATGTGTGGGATACAGCCAAGCAAGGTTTTGGAAAAGGAGTCTGGGAAGATAGGCGAGGCACCCTGGCCTTGGAGGGCTTTCAATGCCAAGCTACTGGAGACTTTGGGTTTCTCACATGCATGTTGTTGCTGGGGCAGCACCAAAGGGGGAACTGAAGCTAGACAGACCAAGACGGCAATAAATGGGGGAAAGGGACAGTGAGGACCTGCTGGGGTCAAGATCATAGGAATATAGAGAAGAGAAAGTACTTGAGGGATGCTCCCAGGGTCATCCTCGTGGGGTTGCATGATGGATTAGCTGTGGGCTGTAAGGTAGAGGGAAAATCCTCCATCTAGCTGGAGGGCCAGACAAACACTCAGGGAACAAGGGTGCAGTAGATGAGCGAAAGGATAATTAAGTGCTAAATTGTGCAGCTTAATTTATTGTTTGGACAGTTGCCTTATACTATAAACCCTGCTGCTCTAATGAGCTCATGACATCAGTCAGCAGGGAAAGTATGCCCAGCGCATGGTCTATCACAACTGAGCTGTCTGCGGGCACTGCCCAGATGCCTATCTGGACAGACAGATGCTGGCTGCTGGGTTTCTGACTTGTTTGCAGTTGATAGTACAAGCCCCTGGCAAGACCCCTTCCTTAGAATTCAATGGGCTCAGGATGCCCAGGAATATTAGTCTAGAACACAAAAAATTTGAATTTGACCTTGATGTAGGAGCATAGGTCCAGCCTTGGAGTTTAGGACAGTCAGTCACAGCCACCACCCTTTGTGCTTAAGTGAACTTGGGCACCACCACACATATGCATGCCCTCCTTGAGCAGCACCTTTTTATCTGTGCATTCCAGCAAGCATCAGGAGAGTATGCTATAGTCTCAGTCATCATGAAAACATTAACCCCATGTAAGATGTTAAAACGGCAGAGGGTCAAGCACTTGTCTACCTACCATGTACTAGATTCCAGCTCTGCTGTTCCTGGGGATGCAGAAAAATCAACCCTGTTGGGGTAAGCAGAGAGGGATCTCTTGGGGAGGGGGACTCAGAGAGCCTTTTTGGAGAACATGGCACCCAAAGTGTACCCAAGATAATACGATAGCCTAGGTGGTCACAGAGAAGTAACGTTTGCTTTGTTCTTGACTAGGACAATCTGAGTTTCTTTGTGGAGGTTTTTTTTTTTGTTTTTTTTTTGTTTTTTTTTTGTTTTTTTTTTTGTTTGTTTGTTTTTTTTGGTCAGGGAGCCTGGCTGAAAGAGTTGGGGTCTGAGGCAAAGGGAAGATGCCTTTATGGAGAAATTCATAGTTTTGACCTTAAATATTCCCCAATAGCCTGTGTATCCAAGGCTTCCTCTGCAGGTGGATGTTATTAGAAGATGTTGGAAACTTTAAGTGGTGGACCTAGTGGGAGGTTTGGGGTCACTGGGGTCAATGGGGGTGTGACCTTGGAGGTTACTCTTAGATCTAGTTTCTTCTTATGTGACTAAAATAAAAACAGGAATGACATCCTCCTTGTACCCTCTTGCCACGATGAACTGCCTGGCCATAGGTCCAGATGCAATAGAGTCAACTGGCCATGGACTAACACTTCCACAATTGTGAGCCAAAATAAACCTTTCTTTCCTCTTTTTAAGATTATTATCCCATGAATTTTATTACAGTAATGAAAGCTGACTAGCACAGAACTTTTGATATAAGATTGAAGTTGACTATCTGTAGGAAAAAAGGCAAATCTGATAGATTCTGAAAAGATCAAAGCTTCCACTAGCTCATCTTCCTGGCCCACTGTTCCTTCTTCTGATTATAACTATCACACAGAGATCATCTGTTGATTTTTTGAGTAAAACATATACCACCACCATCCCTGTAACAAGGAATTCCTGTTGTAGGATAGGCAATCAATACATGTTTGTTGAACACCTGAATGAAGAAAGCAGAGTCAGAAGTCAAAGACATTCATATGGAAACAAGATGTATTTCCACCTATCAGATCACCACAGGTTAAAAAGTGATGATATTGATACTGGTGAGACGACATAGCTCTCTGGGCACATCAAGAAGTGGGAGATACCCATGCTGTATGTGTGTGTGTGTGTGTGTGTGTGTGTGTGTGTGTGTGTGCACGCGTGTTGGGGAAAGTCAGTAAAAGGACCATGGAGGGAAACAACAGAGTAGACTAAGTCCCTGCCCTGTCTATAAGGCCTCTTGTTTCTCATACAACTGGCTCTCATTCAATATCCCAGCAGGGTGCACAGTTGACCAGATGAGAAAGGAGGCTCAAAGGGGAGTGACTGGCTCATTCACTGGGGTGGATAGAAGAAGTCCTGGGCACTGGAGTCAGACTTGCCAGAATCTGGTTCCCTTTCACTATATGGGCTGACAGTGGGCACACATTTGTCTATGTATGTCTTGGCTTCCCAACTTGTGAAATGGGTCACTGACTTTCTGGAAGACTATTGATACAGTAGACCAATCACTGAGCCCCATGTATGCTATAATGTAAGAACCATGACTGTCATATTTTTCTTTCAATAATAATGGTTCTATCAGGGACCAGATTCCACAGAGCACTAGGGATGGGAGTGGGTGTAGGTGGGCACAATTCAGGAGACACAAGGTCTTTTTCCTTTGAGATGGAAACCAGGTGGACCCAAATAATAAAACCCAAGGGAAACCATCTTATTTTTCTAACAGTGAGACCAAAATGATGCTTGCCACCCACTTCCAACATTAGCCAAGTCAGCACCTCGGTTGTTTGGAACTGTCCTAAGCATGCACCGAGCTCAGCAATCAAAGGGCAAACACAGGAAGATGAGCCCTAGCGTGTGTCAGGCATGATGTTCCAAGTGTGGAGGGAAAGGCGACCCTGTCAACAAGTGGTGAAAGGAGGACTCCAATCTGAAGCTGTCTGGGGACTGCCTGCCACCGCCATTGTCTGCTTTCTTTTCACTTCGCAATTATATCCCTCCCATGGCACTAACTCTGATTTTAAAAACATTTGCTTTCAGACACAATACTGCTGATGAACCTCCAGTTAAAAAGGTGTGTGTGTGTGTGTGTGTGTGTGTGTGTGTGTGTGTAGTGTGTGTGGTGTGTATAATGTGTAGGATTCCTTCCATTTTTTTTATGTGGGTCTATATGCATAAAAGAAAAACAAAACAAAACACAAAAAATATGCCCCTGTGTTGTCTCACATCAGGGGAGTGGCTGCCTCTCCCCCCACCCCAGGGTGGCTGTGGCATTGTGAGTAAACTGCAGACCCCCCAAGCAACCAGAACATTCTCTACCTTGTGGCAATTAGTCCCCACTTGGCTTAAGGACTCCAACATCAAAGGAGGTCTCCGCCTGCTGCCCAGGGGAGGCCAGGGGAATGCCTCGGAGTGGAGCCCTTTCCCCCTCATTAGTGGGCTCCAGCCACCAGCAAAGCAGACTCTGGACAACAGACCTGGCCCCATCAAAGGCTCCCTTCCCCAGGAAGGCCTCTGTAATCCAGGGCATAAGTACACCCTGCCCCCTCCCCTGTACTAGCTCAAAAGCAACCGACTGGGGACACCTGACTACTCTCCAGGGCAAAGCCAAGTGAATGCATTAGCAAGACAAAACACCATTTTCCTGTCTCAAAACTCCTAGGGCCCTGCTTTGAGCTGCCTGCAGTCAAGGCCTTGGAGGGCTCACAATCCCTGCCCACTTCGCCACTGAGCCTGAAGTCAGGCCCCCCTCTGCAGTCTCCCCAGCCTTTGAAAGCCAGGAACACAAACAGGGGCTAACTTAAGCCACTCAGCAATGCCTCTCAACCTTAATCTGCTCTTGGTGAGGTAGGTGGCCAGTCTGGAGCCAGCCCTCCTGAGAGCCAGGGCTGAGGAGAGGGGAGAAAGCAGACCTGCCCAAGGCTGCAAGCTTCCTCTGCAAGCAGAAGGACCTGTTCCTTTGTCCCAGAGTAAATTAAAGGTGGAAAAGAGTTGTAAGCCAATTCCCTTCTGGATCCAGGATTCTCCAGCAGGAAGAAGGCCACACTTAGTCCTTCACTCACTATCTGCCTCTCCCATTATCCTGTTCACTCATTCACTTATCCATGCACAAAACTACTAATTTGTCTGTCTGCCCATCCATTCATCCATCTACCTCATCTCTTCCATCCCTCCATGTGTCCCACTGCATGCTGGGTCCTGTTTCAAGCCCAGGTGTTCCAGAAAATTTGACATAGTTCCTGCCCTCAAGACACTCCCAGTCTGTGGAAAGAGTAGGCGATAGCTCCTGGCTGTAGGAAAGGGAAGTCTGAGAGGCAGCACAGAGCTGAGAGGAAGGAGTCTGAGGTCACTGTTAGGACAGCCCCAAGGGTATACAAAACCTGCCTGGAAGATGAACGAAAATTTGACAACGGGAAGCAAAAAGATGGCATTTCAGCAAGCTGGTACGCAATCATGAGGGCCTGAGCTAAAGCGTTTGGGAAACTCCTAATTGTTTAGTTTCAGATCCTGAAGTTCATGTGTGGAGGTGAGGTGGGAGGGAGTATGGCAGGGGGCTCGAAAATGAGGACCTTCGTCGCATGAAGTCCTTTGTTTGATGAGCTCTCAGCTCTCCCTGCACGCATACACGTACATGTGCGCATGCGCACACACACACAAACACACACACATATTCTCACACACAAAAGCCCAGAAGGTATATGCCCAAATACACAAAATGAATACATTTACATCCACGGATGGTCATGTAAACACAAATATGTTCAGATATATGCAAGCACGTAGGAGTAAACATGCTCACATGTACAGACACACACCCACTGATCTTCCAATACATTCACATATACACACAAGCATGCTAAAAACACAAAGTCATATATACCAAGTGTTCTAGCATATGTGTACAAACTGACATACACACAGAGAAACCCACATGTGACATCCATGTTCAGTCATGCACATAAGCACACACTGCACATGTGTTTCACTAGGGAAAGACCAGGAATAAGATGCCCGCCTCTCATTATTGCTTGGTCATAAAAATGTGCCCCAGGTAATGAAACTTGGCAAAGCTGGGCCTATCAGCTGGGCTTTGGGCTGGAGCTGGGTGTCCCTGGGCTCCACTGTGCTTTGCCAAGGTGGTGGGGTTTCCTGTCCTAAAGTCAACCTCCCAGCCAGCCGTGCTTCCACTATGAGACCTGTCTTCTTCTACAGCCACTGCCTTGGCTGGGTGGTGGGACAAACCTGAATATGTCCTGCATGGCAGCGTAAGCCAGAACCAGGCCTATGATGTTGTCTTCTGGACAACTGCCCAGCCAGCTCTGGGCAAGGCATCAACATTCTACAAGGCCGAGTACACACCCGCCTACTCTTCCAGTTCCACCCCATAGACTTCCCCAAAACCACACCCTCTGTGGCAGCCACCCTGGATCTCCTCTTGTCCATGCATCATTCCTGATGTGATGGGTCACCAGCATGCGATGGATCTACAAGAGGGATGCTTCCAAGACTTGGAAGTCATCTTGAAGCAGTGGGAAGTGAGATATGATAAGGGTGACATTCGCTGAGCCAATTACAAAGTCACTGTTGAGGCTCTTCTCTACTAAACCACAGATAGCTTTTCTTTCTTTCCAGACCTGGTCATGTATCCTGCCATCTACTGGTCAGTCCCTCAGTGCATTGAATCCAATCTGTCTATCCATCTTCCCAGCTGTCAGTCACTGATGTAATTCTTAATCTACTGATTCCCTTAAATTTTCAGTCATCCTTCTATCCATCTATTGATCCACTTACCCACTCCCCATCTATTCATCCATCTATTATATACCTGTCCATTCACACAGCTAATCCAACAGTCACCCATCCAGCCATTCACTGTTCCTTCAACTGCCATATATTTCTTTTATCTACAATCTAATTATCAGTCCTTCCATCTGTCCATCTCTTTATACACCACGTGTCTGTCTGTTTATCCATCAACCACACATTTATGTGCTTGAATATTCATAGATTTGTGATTTAAAACATCTGAATTGGGGTTTGGGGTGCAACTCAACAGAGTATTTGCCTAGCATGCCCAAGCCCTTGGGTTCTATCCCTAATACAAGAGGAAAAAAGACCTAGATTTGAATCTTTGTATAGCCACTTACCACCAGTAGCAGACATTCTCAATCTTCTCACTTCCTACCCTAAGTCCTACTGTCTCAGAGTAGGCAGTTCTCAATTGTAGCTGTCAGACCGCAATCTTTTTGGCTGAATGATTTCATTCATTCCTAAGCCTTATCTATCCAAAAGTGTGGAAGGCTGGAAGTGGTGGGGGATTAACAACCCTAGGAGCAACTTCTAGCATCTGACTAACCAGAGTTGGTGTATAAATACAATAGCTATTCATACCTGCAAGACTTGCAATGGATACCTAAAACTTCAGACAGTACCAAACCCTATAGATACTGTCTTATACTATATCTACATATTTATAAGATATTTTAATTTATAAAGTGGGCACAATAACAGCCAATAACAATAACCAAGAGAACAATCATAGCAATACATTTGAATAGCTGTTGTTTAAAACTTGTGAAATGCTTATTTCTGGGATCTGTCATTTAATATTTTGGACTACAGTTAATATGGGTAAATGAGAGCATGGAAAGCAAACCATGTGTGGAGGTGCTACTGTGCCCCATCTTTCTGACCCTTATAGATGAGATGACCCTAAGGTGGGTGTTCTCTACTGACTCCCAAAGTTCCTCAGCAAGCTTGACCTCCAATTTCCATACCTGTTAGCTGCCTTCTCTTCCCTGTCTCACTTTCCCACTCTGCTATAAATTACTTCCACTTGAATCCATACTCCAGGGTTGTCTTCTGGGTAACCCAAACTAAGATTGCAACTGTGTAACTTAGATTTTTTTTTTTTTAAACATGGTACGGTTGATATCCTTTTAGAAGCGTTCAGCAAATACGACTTGTTTCTCTTATACATTATTATTAACAATAATAGTAGTGATTATGGATCCATACTTGTCTTCATGAGTCATTGTTCTTTGCCCTCCAACTCATAGTCAGTGTCACCATCATCCAGCTTTGGAAGCAGAAACGAAGGCAACTTCCTTGGTGCCACCCTTCCCTTCTCTTCCATCCAAATTTAAGCTATGGCCAGGCCCTCTGGAATTTTATCCCTAAGGTTTCTAATTGTGTTCATGTTGCTCCTTCTCTACACTTTCTGCCCTGGTCCTCACTTGAGTCATTTCTACTTTTCACTCCTAGTCAAAGGTTCCCTCTACCACTTATCCCTCACTCTTGTAATCCACACTTCACCATGGAGTCAGAGTGACCTTCCAGAAATATGTTTGTTCACAACCTTAACACTCTCCAGAATCTTCCATTGCAATGTTCTCGATATGTTCATCGGGCCCTGCCCTTTCCCCACCCCCCTCTGGTCACACATAGTTTTTGCTGCTTCCACTCTGGGTTGCAGCCTCCAACCTACCCACCATGAGTCCTTAAATCACACAGCCCCTCCTCCCTTACTTCTACTCTTCCATCAGGCCTCAGCTCCAGTGTCACTCCTCCAGACACACCCCTTAGGCATGGGCTCAAATCTATCCATGTACTCCTTCACTTGTTTACTCAATGGATATCTATTGAGTGCTCCCTTAGACCATTAACAGCAGCCATGAACAAATTAGGCAAGGTCCCAGCTCTCATGGAGTCAGCCGCTAGTGTCTGTGTCCATGTGTGATATAGAACAGATCAGAAGGGGACAGGAGATTGCTGTAAGAAAGTGACATTTGAGCTGAGATCTAAATAGTGGAGATGAGGTGGTGACACAGACTGGTGAAGAATTGAAGTTCCCAGTAGCAACTGTAGTGATGAGCTGTGCTAAAAAAATACCATACTAGAGATAGTAGTGGTGATAGTGATAGAGGTGGGCAGTGGTGATAGTTTTGGAGACAGTTAGGGTGATCATTTTGGTAAGCAGAATGTTCCCCTGCTCAAGATGTCCATATCCTAATCCTTAACATTGTGAATATGTTATGTCACATGATAAAGGAAAATTAAGGTTGCTAATCAGCTGACTTGGAGATGTGGAGGTTATCTTATCTTATCCAATATGATCATTAAGGTCCTTACAATGATAAAGGGAGGAAGGGGAGAGGTTTGGGGTGATGCAGCTTAAGAAAGGCAGACTTCATTGTTGGTTTACAGATGAAAGAAGGGGGCCATGAGGCAAGGAATATAGGCAGCATCTAGAAGCTGGGTGAGGAAAAGCAATGGATTCGCCCAGTAAGATTCTTGGTTTTTTTTTTTTTTCCTTCACTGCAGAACCGAAAGGTGATGTATTTGCACTATGTTAAGCCACCAACTTTATGATAATTTATTACAGCAACAATAGGAAAGCAGTACAATGTGATATATTAATGATAATGGTGGTAAAGGTAGAGGAGGTGGTGGACGTTGTAACAAAAGTGGAGGTGATGGTGATGGTGGTGGGGGTGTGAGGATGAGAGTGGTGATGGGTGGTGAGATGGTCAGATAGTTTTAGGGATGGTAGTATAGTGATGATGGTAGTGTTGGCGGCAGCTCAAGTGATAGAGGTAATAATGATGGTGTTGACATGGTGATGGAAATGATGGCAGTGGTGGGGGATACGGAGGTGGTGATGACTACTAGTGATGATAGAGGTTGTGAAGCAATGGTGGGAGAGGTGAAGTGGTAACCGAGGGGGTAGTGGTGGTGATGGTGGGTTAGATCATTGTAGTGGTCATGCTGATACATTTTGTAGGCACTCAGTCACTTCCTGGACTCTTCTATAGATCTTTGGGACTGTCTCCTGATCCCACCTTTTGTAGCAGGCTTTCCTGAGCAGGAGCTTGAAGGGGAAGATGGGGATGGAAGGGGCTGCAGTCTGAAAAATAATTCCCAGGTTACAGAGAGTTTTGGGGAGTCAAGGTAGAAGCCAAGACCAGGCTAATAGGACAAGGCCTTTCTGATGTTCCTGTTTGCCTCTTTAAGTGCCTTTCCATGGATGGCCAGAGCTGCTTCTCAGAAGATCAGTGTGTGTGAAGACATCAGACAACTGTTGTTTTCTGAAATTCTCATGGGTCAGGCACCAGAGTCTAGAGGATCTGGGCAGATCTAAACTGGAATCTTCTAGGTTCTTCCAGCAGCATGAGGCCTGCAGTGGGCGAAGAACATGCCCGAGGGTCGCCCAACAGGACGGGAACTAAAGCCAGGCCTCCAGGATTCCTATCCTGGCTTCTGCCATCATCCTACAAACTCACTGATCCCTGAGTCACCCAAAGACAGAGGGGAAAAGCTTCAAAGATCCAACCAGCCAGGTACAAAGAGGGAAGATGAAGAAGATGAGGCCTCCACAGTCCTGCAGCTAAAGCACCGCCATCCCCCTCAAGTGCCCTCCGCCGCCCAGCCCTGCTCTTCTGCTCTGGGTATTCCCCAGCCCCGTCCTTCTGCTCAGGGATCCCAGAGTGGGAAGGACTACTGTCCTTGAGATACAGACTCTGGGTCTCCAGGGCGGGGTCTTGGCAGACACGTGCAGGGGACCCCACCCCACCCTAGAGGGGTATCAGCCACCATCACGTGTGGGGCAGAGTGGCGCCAGCTGAGTCTGAGCACCACAGGAAGACCTGCAGGCACCTGTAGGCACAGCTCTTCACTGGTCCACTCCATTAGCCGGCCTCATTAGCACCCTCCCTGGGGCTGGGGCTGGGGGTGGGGCTGGGGCTGGGGTTGTGGCCCTGTGAGGGTGGAGGACAAAGGGAAGAGCTGAGACAGTGGAAAGAATCCTGGCTTGCATCCTTAACTGGTTGTGTGACTTCGACCCATCCTTGCTGTGTCCTTCTGGTTTGCGAACTTGTAACTGTGGGACAATGGTACATGCAACACAGAATCTCTTGGAAGCCCAAATGCAGCACCTAGCAAATGCCAAGCACATAGCAAGTGCTCACTGAGTGAGGCTTACAAGGAAGCCCCTGTCTCTCCATGATGCAAGCATCCTCAGACTTCTGCACTTGGTGTTTCCCTGCCAGCTTGCCAAAGCCACTGGCTGGATCAGCACTGAGCTCTACCGTCTCTCTCGGATCAGGACAGTGAGTCTATTTGCCTGGCAGTGTCCTGGCCCAGGAAAGTGCTATCTGTAGCAGGTGCGATGACTCCTCCTGGCCCATCACCTACAGAGAGGCCAGGTGATGCTCAACTTTTTCATCTGTGCCAAGGATTGCCACCACACCTTCCTCATAGTGCTGCTCTGCGTGTCCTGGGAAGGATGGCATGGTGGTGAGAGCCTTGGCACCCCTGAGCCTGCCTTCGAACGACTTTCTAGGGGATTGGCTCTTTAGGAGATCCTGACTGACTGCCACAGAGGGGTGGGCCAGCCCAGGAGGGGGCAGGAGGAGGAGTGAGTGGATGGGTGGAGGAAGCAGGCAGAACAGTGCCAGGCCTGCCTTGTGGTTTGTGTCCTGAGAGGTGAGTTGATGCTTTCTTGTCATCAGACTTTCCAGTCACCTGCCTGGGAACCTGAGGAAAAGATTATGGAGCCAAACACACATTTTCTTTTGTTTGAGGTGCCAAGTTTGACGGGATGAATCAGCCATCTGTTCTCCCAGCTAAGATCTGGCAAGCCGGAAACCTCTGAGTTGCCACTTTCCCTCAGTTACTAACAAATGTTGCCCAAGGCTGGGGAGAGGATTGCGCTCCTCCAGCTCTGTGGTGCCCCATCGCTTGGGTCCCAGCTCAGCCCACTGCGTGCTCTAGACTTCAGCCGCAGAATCCTGAAGGTGAGCTGGAGAAAGGCCTCATGACTGGGGTGACTCCCTGGCCTTCTCCGAGCTTTGGTTTCCCCAGCTGGAAAATGAGGGTGGGCAGGAAGCAGCACATTTTCCGGCTCTGGCTGCAGAAGCCACTGCATCTGAGGTCCGGGGAAGGACAGTTTCATCCACACAGTCAGGCTGCCCCTGGGTTAGGGGTCAGAGTTCCTGGGCCCCCTTTGCCAGGTTCTGATGACCTGGTATCAAGGAACATCACCTCCCCTTGATCTCAGCTCTGGGCAACAATTCTCAGTCTGAACATAGGCTTTCCCTAGCAAGAATGGAGTTCAAATCTCCAAGAAGGAACTTCCTTGATTTAGGAGTTCAGGGGTCTGTGGCAATTTTGTTTGGGAGTAAATATTCATGAGGTGAGCAACAGCATTTTCATCTGATTGTCAGGGAACCTTGGCCTTAAAAAAGTTCAGATAGGTAGGTTGGAACCCAGGAGGCAGGACTCCCTCATTCTAGGGTGGCAGCACTAGATGGGGGACAGAAAAGACAGTTAATCCCATATATCCCAATGCAGGCCATTCTTAAAGTGAGGCAACCAAGACACTGGGTGACCAGCAGTCAGGAGAGGACAGACTCAGACAGGGGACAAACCAAAGCAGGTGCTCAGCCACCTGGGGAGGAGTCACCCCGGGAGCTAGGTGAGGAAGTGGAGGGTGGGGCTTGCCTCAAAATACACATACATCCTGCCCTCTGTCAAGGAAACAAGTGGGTGAGGGATTAAAGTAGCAAATCCAGATTTTATCCAGGGCAAGTACAATAGTAGAAGAGCACAGAACTGGACTCGAGACTGAATATGCATGGGCAAGTGAAAATTTATAGTTTAGGAGGGGTAGGTCTTCAGCAAATGAAAAATGACTGACATTAGGGGAAGGGTATGATCTGGCTAAACTGACCTAAAACACCTGAAGACATGTCAGATGACCAGATATTACCTGAGGAGTTCTGTCAAATATGGTGGCCATGAGCTACCAAGATAGGAGCTTCCTACAGAAACTGCTTCTTCCAAGGAGCTGCGCAGGTAAGCCCAGGAGAAGGCTCAGGAGCCTGACTAAAGTTGGTCAAGCAAAGAATCATTGTCACTCTTCCTCCTTGGTATCTGCAGACATGAGCTATGGTCAGAACAATGTAGGGAGGGTGACTTGCTTGTTAGCCTGATTTATGCGGCACCGATGGCTTCAGCAGCTCAAGGGTTGTCTGTGTGGCCTCTAATTTCCACTGAGGGGTCTTGTCTGACCCTCTTGCCCCATTCCCACAGGGCAAGGTCTCTCAGCCAGCTGACCATGTGTCTGCACCATGCCCTCTGTAGGCTCACTTTGTTGAGGCTTATAGATCCCATTTCACAGGCCAGGCCCCTAAGGCCCTGAGAGGTCAAACAATAGAGCCAAGGATACTGATACTCAGCCAGCAAGGGCCAGAGTCATGAAAGTGAACCATGACTGTCAGATTCCTGTGCCTTCTAAACATAGCTGGAGCTGCAGGGCTGTCCCCCCACCCCCTCCCTCAGGCCACTGACCAGCAATTCTGGGCCAATCTCCACATCTTCTTGCCTCACCTCGCTCTCTCATGGGCCTACAAGTTGCTGGCAGGTAACAAAATGCCCAAATGATTCCCAGCTGGCCGCCCCCACCCTGTGCGTCTGCCTCTCTCCTTTCAAACTGATTATAGCTTGCAGGGAGCGGGGGAGGGACGGCGTGAGCTGCACAGAGAGAACCTCAAAGAAAATTCGAAACACACGTGTCCTCGTTGGCTCTGGTAACCCTAAGCCCTCAGCCCGTGTGGCCCAGCGCCTCCCTTTCCTCCTCCCCTGGCCCCACCTGTGTTTCTGAAGGGCTGCTTTCCTCACATATCTCCTGCAGAGGAAGCCAGCTAGGTCTCTGGGACTTGAAGAACCTGAGGCTAGGAGAGACCCGCATGCTCAGAGCCCCTCTGGCTCTGAAGGGGACAGACACTGAGGCCCACAGAGGGAAGAGTTTGTCCTGACAGAGGGCTGACTGGGTACAAGGCCCTAGACCTAGGAGAAGATCCAGGCCTGAGATGATTAGAGCCCAGCCTTTCCCCAGATTCCCCGCTGCCTGTCTGAGATGTTTGTCTGTCTCCTTCCCATCCATCCACAGGGAGGGAGGCACCTGTCTTCTCTGGGGCTGCACCTGCTGCTTCTGCTTTAACCCTTTCCAGGGGAGCCAGGGCTCAGTAGTACTCAGCAACCCAGGGCTAGAACTGACCAAGGGGAAGGGTTGGCAAGACTGGCTTTGAAGACCAGAGCTGGGGCTGGGAACCAAAATTGAGTCCAAGAGACCTACTCTGCCTCCTGCTGTTTATAGGGAACGTCCTTCTAGCAACGAGCTTGTGGCCTCCAAACATGTGGCTTCAATCTCTCCTTTGGAATATGGTGGCTGGAGGAGCTGCCCCTGCCAACACCATAGGATGGCTCCTTGCTCAGGCCAGCTGAGCGCGAGCCGTAAACAAATAGCTTTGTGGCTGCTCTTGCTGCCAGTGGCACTGCTCACTCAGTCTACAGATGCATTCCTTTCTGGGAGAGTATGTCTAGGATCATCAGCTAAGGTTGGAAAGGGCCTGGACTTTGTAAGCCAGCCGGACTGAGTTCAATTCTGCCTCAGTCACTTCAGAATGGGTGGGCATAGCCTGGGCAAGTGACTTTGCTGCTAAGGATCAGTTCCTGCATTTGTGAAGTGGGTACACATAACTATACGAGAAAGCACAATGTGAATGGGCAGGCTTTTTCCCAGGCTGACACAGAGTATGCTAGTGTGTGCTAGCCCCTTCTAGTCCCTCTATCTCTGCCTGCCTCTCCTGGGCTCATGGTCTGCTTCTTGTTGGCTTGTCCCCTGCCTGCAGCTACGTTCACCCTTCATGTGATATTACTGGACAGATCGGAAGAAAAACATTGTCCAGAGTTGGCCATTAATTCTGGGCAGGACTCTTTCCCTCTGGGCTTTAGGTCTCCAAACTGTAAAATGGCGATGAGGTTGGGGGTAGGGAATCCCTGGATGAAATCCCCCGCAGACAACAGTAAAATCTGACTCTCGAACATGCAAAAAGGAAAGTAAATCCCAGGGCCTGGGGCTGTAACCAGGGTGGAGGTGGGCCGAGGTGGTGGCTGGGCTAGAAAACAGGGGGGCTGTATTTCCCAGCCAGAAATAAGAGAAGAGTCCCTGTTCCACACACTGCTGCCTGCCTCTCCTGCCTGCCTTACACACCTCACCTTTGTGACAAATTACCCATGACCCAAACACAGGCCCCATCACACTTGCTTCTTTGGGTAGGAAGTGAGCAGTGAGATGCACTGTCTCACCCCTGCATTGGAGGCCCGGGAGGTGCTGTTAAAATGCAGCATCCGGGACCTCAGACTCCATGAGCATCTTTAGGGATGGGCCCTGGAGTCCATATTTGAACCAGAACCTTGGTCATTCTAGGGTATATCCCATTCAAGCCATGATTGGTAAGGAGCAGGAATCTATCACTGGTCAGGGGTAAAGTTTTGAGGGTTTGTTGGGCCTGGGTTTACACCTGCTCCTAGCTGGCCATGGAAACTTCAGCAACACATTTCCCTTTGTCCAGACTCAATTTTTCCATCTGTTTCATGGAAAATAATTGTTCCTCCTCATTAGATTATGGTCAGGATTATGTGTCATCTGTATTGGTTTCCTGTTGCTGCCATAACACATTACTATAAGTTGGAGACTTAAGATAAAAGAATATATTCTCTCATGCTTGCAGAGGTCAGAAATCTGAACTAGAGATGCACAAAGCCTCCACCTCAGCCCGGTTCCCAAGGAAGAAGTCTTCCTCACAGCTTCCAGCTTCTGGACATTGCTGGTAGTCAGTCCTTGATCTGTAGATGCAGAATCTCAATTTCTGCCTGTCTTCATCTGGTTTTCTTCCCTCATGTGTCTGTGTCCACATTTTTCTTGTAAGGATACCAGTCACTGCGTCAGAACCCACCTTGGTCTTATATGACCTCAGCTCCACTGTGTCTGCAAAGGCCATTTCCAAATAAGGTCACGGTCACAGGTAATAGGAACTAGGAGTTAGGGAGGTGCTGGTAGTGGTAAGAATCCAACCAAGTGCACCATTTGTAAGCAAGCAGACCTTGGAAAGAGCTCAGTAACTGGAGATGGTGGTTGGATAGATTGATACAGAGTAAGAGCAAGAGTGGAAGGGGTTCTGTGTGCCCCAATAGGGATGTACATCCTCTCTGCACCTCAATCTTTCCCTTTGCAACATGGTGAAAACAGAGGATTATCTTCCATGGAGGTTGTGAGGATGACCTGAGGCCATATCTATAAGGAGACGCTTAGGATACAGTGATGGCCAAAAGAGCTCCGGCTGACTGTTTTTCACAGCGGCTTCCTCTCGTGATGGGTAGAGAGTAGAACAGCTGATGTGGATGATCAAGGAAGGTCCAGAGCACAGGTTGGTGCTTTACAAAAGCCCCAGGGCCATGAGTAGGAGGACTGGCAGATGTCGGCCTTGGAGTCCACAGGCATGTGCCACCCCCCACACACACTCAATTTTGAGCTCAGAACCAGCACTCTGCTGGCATCAAGGAACAGGCCAGACTGTTTTGCAATGGAGCAACTGGAAGTAAGGATGGGTGGGCAGTAGTGGGCAGAGCAGACAGGCCAGCAGGCATCTGCAGGCTCCAGCTGTAACACGTTAGTCCTGGGGAGGGAGGAGAGGAGGGTGTCTGGGAGGATGAGTGCCTCCGGGTGGGGAGAAAGTGAGAACCCTAGGGAACCCCTGGAGGTTTCAACCCCAGGGATGAAATCGGGTAGAATATCTTGGCTGTGCGATTTTATAGAATCCTCCCAAACTTGAGCAGCTGATTAAGTCATCATCTCCATTTTACAGACGAGGATACTGAGGTGGAGAACTGAAGGTATATTCCTCTAAAGCAGTGAGTGCCACCTTCTTCAAAGAAGAGATTACGGGTGTGACTAAATTAAAGATCTGGAGATGGGTCAGTTATCACAGCTCTGCTGGGTTAACCTGATATCATTTTGAGGGTCATTATAAAAGTGGAGAGAGAATGCAGAGTCACAGGGGAAAGTGATAAGATGACAGAAACAGATATTGGAGCTTTGAAATAGAGGGGCCATAAGCCAAAGAACACTGGTGTTGCCAGGAGCTGTGAAAATCTCAGAAACAGATTGTCTGCTAGAGCCCTGCCGACACCCTGATTTCAGCTTCATGAGACTCACTTCAGATTTCTCACCTCCATGGCTGTGAGGGAAAACATTTGTTCTAGTTTAATCCACTAAAGTCATGGTGATCATTCCCTTCAGCCTCTTTCCATCTCCCACTGTCTCTTCTTCCAGTGTTTCTTCCTGTTTTCTCCCATCATCTTCCTTTTCTTCCTCTTTCTCCTCCTCCTCCTCTTCTTCTCTGCTGCCTCCTATTCCTTTCCTTTCTCATAGTCACCAGAAATGAACACAGTTCTTTGGAATCTCTCCGCTGAGTTCACACCCCAGCTCCACTCCTGGGTGACCATGTGATTAAACAAGTGTCTTCTCTAAATCTCTAATGTTCTCATCTATTGAATAACTTCAACTTCTTGGCTCATCATCTCCATTTTCCAGAGGAGGATATGGAGGTGGAGAACTGAAGGGGAATAAGAAGAGAAAAAAAGTGGCAAATAATTGGCTTGTGGTGGTCCCCCCTGGGACATGTGCTTCGTTACACACATCCTGACGGCTTGTTACTCAAGGCTCCGCCTGGGCTCAGGTGAGCGACAGGGCACCTGCATGGTGGAAAGGATCCTACCCCAGACACTCAGACAGAGCCTCCCAGTGCTGCCCAGAATGGAGTACTGGCCTCACTATTCTCTGCGCTGTTATCCAGCTTTTCTTCCTGGGATCTTGAGTGGGGCCAGGCAGAGAGTGAGTGACAGACTCTCAGGAGCACTTGCTAAAGACTCACTCACACCAGGGGAAACTACAGTACCACAGTTGGTCTTGGAGCTGTATGGCCCTCAGACACGTGGACAGGCCCCCAGCAGCAATTTGCTCTAAGAGAAGAAGCAGCATAATTACCCATTCTTCTCCACATCCAAGGGAGACCTTCCTTCCCAGCACGTCCTGGGAAATCAAGCCCTGTCTTCCTGCTGTTGCTATTCCCTAGCAGTGGCCTGGTAAATTAGCCAGTACCAGGCATGTCTCCTGTGGTTTCATCAAAAGTTTGCCCATCTCTTGGACCAACTTCAGGGAAGAATATGCCTCTAGGTGCTCATTGTGGGTAGTTTTCTGACTAAAGGAGGAATAAGCTTTCTTTAGTTCTCCCATCATGTGTTGGTTCTATACGGGAAAAAGACAGCGTAGACTGCACATTTCAGATGAAAAAGCTAAGGCTTGGAAAGGAGAAAGGATGGACATGGTGAGAAAGGCAGCCCAGAAGCTGTGGTGATGGACGCAGCCACTGTGTTCTCAGCATCATTGCCCTTTGCTGCCCTCCTTTGTGTCCAGGATCTTCAGCAAACAGTCCTCTGGAGCCAGTTGCCAATGAGACTGGTGGGGAATGGTTTAAAGGTGCCACACACTTCATTCTAAATAAGAAAGGAAGAGTTCCAGGAAGACCGTAGCTTCTCTTTCAAAAGGAAAAATCTTGTCTTTGTGCACAGTGAAGAATTATATAAATATTTGTGTGTTCCCTTTTGCTCTTCCAGGAGGCAGTTAGATTACAGTTGCCATAGGTTTCCAGACTCGGTCTCCTGAGAACCTTTCCCTTTCATCCACGCTGACCTACCATGTCCTTGGTCCTTTTTCTGGTGCTGGATGCCTGCCTGTTCATGGCTTTCCTATCACTGGTGTGAACTGTACTACCACAAGTACTTCCAAAAAAAGATAAAGTATAAGACAAATACTGTTGGCTATTGTTAATATTGTCATTGGATTTGTCAAAGCTTTGGTGTATTGGATGTAGATTGATGAGAATAGGGCTTAATCTGATGGCCAAACCTTTAGGCAAAGCCTTAAGACTGTCCAAGCATCCAGAAGTGGCACCTGTTAACAAATACTGTATATACAGAGCACTAGCGATATTCAATCCCCAATTTGTAGAAGCTTGACTTACAGTTGTTCCACTTTATTATGGTGGTATGAAAACAATAAGCATCAGCAGATGCCATACCTAACTTTGGTCTTTTCCCAGGCTGGCAATGAGACCCTCTCTTGACACCAGGCAGCAGCTTTCTGCCACAGCTCCCAGTGAGCCATGTAGTCACCAGGGGAAACAACAGTGATCTACACATAGTGTACTGCCATGTCAATAAAACACACAATTTACCCAGCACTCCATTATAACATGGACTACGGTGACAAATCACCAAACTGTAGACCAGTGTGAGGGTTCTGGGTTCACATAAGGTAGGCCAACTTCCTAAAGTTATGTTGTTTGGTGGGACATGTGCACTAAATGCACCTTCAGTTTAATGATATTTTCAATTTTAAAAAATATTTTCAGGGCTGGGGAGATAGGTTGGCAGACTAAGTGCCTGCCTGGCAAGTGCAAGGACCCAGGTTCAATCTCTGGTACCACATACTGTGCTGACCCCAGGACCCCAGTCACACCATGCTGGCCCTGGAACTGAGTGTGGTGGTACATGCCTGTAATCCCAGCTCTGGGGAGGCTGAGACAAGAGGATCACTATGAGTCTGAGCTGTGTAATGAGACCCTGTACTAAATAAATAAATAAATAAATTGTTAAATTTAAAAATTAAAAATTAAATGTCCCAAGTCATACCAATATTTTAAAAAATAAAATTATTTTCAACTTATGCGCTTATCAGGATTTTACTTCATAAGTTAAAGGAGAAATAGAAGTTAAATATAGAAGTTATTTCTATATGTCAAGGTTTGTTCTAGGAGCTAGAAACAAGGGTAAACAAGGAAGACAATGTTCATTCCCTCACAAAGAGACTGACAATTAGTCAGCAGTGATATAACTGCTTTATTTTAGATGAAGACAATGCAAAAAGTAGTGGGACAGAGGGAGAACTCGGAATGGGCACTCTTCAGGCAGCCAGAGATTCCCTTGAAGAAACGGTGTTGGAGGTGAGACTGGAATAAAATGAGAATCCATTCAAGATCTGATGGAAAAAGAAGACCGTGAACAGCAAGCACAGAGGCCTGAGGTCAAGAGGAATGATGTAGGGAACTGTTCAGCTCTTGCTGTACTCGGGAAAGAAAATGGACGAGAATGAGGAAAAGATAGACAATAGACAATGGCTGGGTCAGAGGGAGCTCTCGCTCTCGCTCTCACTCTCATCCTTGCTCATCTCTCTCACTGAGAAGAACTTGCCCAAGAATTGCACGGCATTTATTTATACCTTCGGGAGGTTGATGCCAACTTCAACCTCTCTACCCAGCAATCAATTCACAGGCTAAAACACTTCATTTACATGTTTTGAGGAGCTCCCATGGTCTTCGGATGGCTTTGTCCTGCATGTGTAATCACTTTCCAGCTTGAGCCACTTCCAAAGAATGAGACAAATGAGAAGAAATTTGCTTCAAGAATGCAGAAGACGAGCTTGGGGAGGGGGCAGAATCCCAATTCACCATTTAAATAAGTTTTTCAAATGCAATAGTAGGAGTTTGGAAGGATATAGATATGGATTAAGGCATGACCTTTTCACATTACTACCCACACAAATGAATTCTACTTCTGCCAAGCGGTTGGTTCATATTTGAGAAGCCACAGTAGTTGTCTTTCCAGAACAATAACATAATCCTTCTTTGAATTCTTCAGTTTCCACATTGGCTTTACAAGTCTGCCATATTTTCCTGGGTGTACCTTTAGTATTTCTTTAACACAGATTGCTCTAGGAACTTACCAGAATATTTTTTTCAAATACAAAATCATAAATACTACTAGCCAGAGTATGTGAACCTGTTAATATACTACTAATAATAGAGATATTTGTTATTGATTATTTTCTTTTAAAAATCTTAATTTTATGCTTACATTCTTTTATTACTTACTTTTTCAAACTATGTCTCAGGGGCTGGGGAGATGGCTCAGTAGAGTAAGCGCTTCCCTGACAAGTGCAAGGGCCTGAGTTCAATCCCTGGTTCCACCAAAAAAATAAATAAATAAAAATAAAAATCAAACTATGTTTCAGAGACAACTTCCCAACAGAACAAAGTACCTTGGTAACCCATGAATAAATGACAACTATTATCATTTATTGAGCACTTACTAAATGCTGGCCACAGTGGTAAACAATTTGTAAATACAATTTTACATAATTCTTATCATTACCTTTTCCCCATCTTATAGATGTGGGAATTGAGATTTAATCAATTGTATTGGTTAATATCAAATGGTTGCATGTAGTCAATCATTGCATTTATCTAGTTAAAATATTTCTGAAGTCCTCTCAAGTACCAGACTGCTGAGATCTAGAGACCCAGCAGCTAATAAGAAAGACGTGGTATAATGGCTGATGCATCATGTCAAAACGAGAAGTATACCTCAGCAGAAGGTTGGGGTCCTCACTTTGGTTTTTTGTTTGTTTGTTTTGTTTTGGTGGAACTGGGGATTGAACCCAGGCCCTGTGCTTGCCAGGGAAGCGCTTATTCCCCTGAGCCATCTCCCCAGCCCCAAGGGTTCTCACTTTGTAAACAGCCTGACCTGGTGAAAGTGGAGGGTACAGAGGTGGGGTGGTCCTGGCAGTTGTGCTACAATTATATAAAATGTTAACACTGGGAGAAATAAATTTTATCTGTACACATTTTACAACTTTTCTGTAAGCCTAAAATCATTTCAAAATTAAAAAGATAAAATATAGATTTTAAAAATATGTAACATGACTACAAAGGAATTAAAGTAAAAATCCATAGCATAAAGGTACCTGGAAAAGAAAATCTCTTAATATTTTGAAATTAAGATTATTTCTAGAACTAGCCAGATAGCTCAGTGGATTAAAGTGTCTGCTTAGGCAGATGCACAGGCAGGGGTTCTACCTCCTGCCTGCCATGCCAGCCCCGCCCCCGGTGCTCACTGAGATAGCAATTAAAACTGGGTGTGGTGGCACACGCCTGTAATCTCAGTGCTTGGGAGGCTGAAAACAGGAGGATCCCCACAAGTCTGATCTGTGTAATGAGACTCTGTAGACCCTGTCCTAAATACATTAAAAAAAGATTATTTCTAAATAACCCATAAGTCAAAGAACTAGCCACAAAGAAAGTAGAAAATATCTTGGTCTGATTGGAAATGAAAACACAGCATCAAATTTAGTGGAAATATAGATAAAGCAATAACTAGGGAAAAATTTATAGCATCACAATGTTATTATTAGACAAGAGTAAGAGTCCCAAATCAATCACTGGGCTTCTGTCTTAAGAAAATAGGTGGCTGGAGAGATAGCTCAGTGGCATAAGTATGCACCTGGCAAGTACAAGGTCCTGAGTTCAATCCCTGGTACAAAAAAAAAAAAAAAAAGAAAGAAAAAGAAAAAAAAGAAAAGAAAAGAAAAGAAAAAAAGACCAAATTAAGCACACAATATAGAGCAGAAATAAAACAATAAAGGCTAGATAAAACTAAATTAGAGGGCCAGGGAGATGGCTCAGTAGGATAAGCGCTTGACTGGCAAACTCAAGGATCTGAGTTCAAGGAAGCACATCCTAATTTTTCTGATGCCTACCCGGATTATGAAGAATACTGGCGTGCTTACTACAGGGCATGGCAAAAATACTACGCTGCTGCTTCCCAGTCATATTATTGGAATGCCCAGCGACATCCAAATTGGATGGCAGCTTATCACATGAATACAGTTTATCTGCAGGAAATGATGCGT
>NW_004525001.1:154872-157111 GCF_000260255.1 Octodon degus
TGGAACTATCAACGACATTTGATAGTTAGCTATCTGCCTTCCTTGATCTTAGCCTTTTGGAAGAACTTGAAAAAACTTAAGGCTCTGTTTTTTAGTTTATTTGACTTGGTGTAGGTATATTACCTAAGAAACTTCATCAGACAAAAGAGTCCCAAGGTGCCATTTTCTGTAAGCTGTTCCAAAAAGAAACATTTAAAAAGATGTCATATGTAACACTGCTACTCAAAAATAAACAAGATTTGGGTGAGAGAACCCTTTAAAAAAAAAAAACAAAAAAACTAAATTAGATAGGGGCCGGGGAGATGGCTCAGTGGAATAAGCGCTTCCTGGCAAGCGCAAGGGCCTGAGTTCAATCCCCGGTTCTGCAAATAAAATAAAATAAAATAAATAAATTAGATAGAAAAGAGAAACATAATTGAGAAAATAATGAAAACAAACATTGTTACTTTATAAAAATAACAATATTTATCAACTTTTAGCCAGATTGATGAGGAATAAAAAATGAGAAGAGAAGATACAATAGTTAATATCAGAACTGGAAGAGGGGACATCACCAAAAATGATAAAGACTTTGTGTTTTTTTTTAAATTTATGTATTTATGTGTTTTTAAAATTTATTTATTTGTGTGTGTGTGTGTGTGTGTGTGTGTGTGGCCAGCTCAGCCCACCAGGGGGCGCAGCTGGCTGGCATGTGGTGCTGGGGGATTGAACCGCGGTCCCTGTGCTTTAGCCAAGCTTGTTCTAAGTAGGTGCTTTAGACCACTGAGCCATCTCACCAGCCCCAAAAATGATAAAGAATTTGAAAGTCCAATAATTGCATGTTATCAGAAAAATTCTGAAAATGCATTTAACTAGTTTGGTGAAAAGCACAAATTTTTGAAAGACACACAAAAAAACAAAATCACTCAAGAAGGTACAGATAACCCAAATAGCCTTATAGCAACTAAAGAAAAGTGAATCTGTTGTTTAAAATCTAGCCACAAGTAAAACTCATGACCTCAACAGTGAACATGACCAAACATTTAAGCAAAATATATACCTAATTTATATAAATTGTTTCATAAAATGCAAGAGGAGAAAGTATTTTTCTGACTTATTCTATGAAGCCAACTTAAAAAAAACTCCTCCCTATCAAAACCAAGAGATTATAAGAAAACTACAGACCAAGCTCTCATATATATAGACATAAAAATGCTTAACATCTTAAGCAAATTCAATTAAAAAAAGAAATGTAACATGACCAAATAAAAATTATCTTAGTAATAAAAACTGATTTAATATTTAAAAACCAATACATATCACCATATTAATAGACTAGAAAGCAAAAAGACCATTAACAAAATTTTAACATTTAACATCTTCTGAGAGAACATTTCAACTAACTAGGAATAAAAGAACAATTTCCCAAAATGATAAGAGTCATTACAAGAAACATATGGTTAAGTTCCTACTTATCACATAATGGGAAAACTAAATGCTTTTTCCCTAAGATCAAGACATAGATGAAAAAGGCAAGGATGTCTGCTCTCAGAGCTTCAACATTGTTTTGGAGATCCCAATCTGAGAAAGAAATTAAATGTATACAAAAGGAGGAGGAGAGGAAGAAAAAGCAAAATACCTTTGATTTCCATGCAGCATGCTTATCTATGCAGAAATGCCAATGTTGCAATTTCACTGTTTAGCAGAGAAGACTTGGCAGGTTGGTAGGGAAAGAGGGTCACTGTGTAAGTGAAGCAGAAAATCCTAGTCATCCATACAGACGAACTGAAATTAGACTCCTACTGTACACAAAAATTAATTCCGGGTAGATTGAGGAGTTAAATGTTGAATGCAAAATTTTAAAAGAAAATGTAGACAGATATTTTTAAATAAAATGCAGAAAGCACTAATTTTAAAAGAAAAGATTGATGAATTTGACTACCTTTAAATTAAAACAGACCACAAACAAGAATTGTTTATGCCAAACAAAAAGACTTAGAAGGTATTGTAGTATAGAAAATGTACAATGAACTTTTACAAATCAATAAGAAAAAGAAAATAGATTATTTAAAAAATGGGCAAAATATAAGAAAAAATATTTCATAGAAAAAATACACGTGGCTAATAAAAATATGAGCTGTTCAGTCTTATTAGTTATAACAATCAAGGCTACTTGATTTTGGAAAAATTAAAAAATTATACAATACTAAACTTCGTAGATAGTTGTGAACCAACTCTCTTGAACTGGTCAGAGAAAGAA
>NW_004525001.1:157213-170449 GCF_000260255.1 Octodon degus
GTACTGGGGATTGAACTCAGGACCCTGCACTTGCCAGGCAGGCGCTTATTCTACTGAGCTATCTCCCCAGCCCATGATTTCAAAATCAATTTGGTTTTATCCTAGAAATTGAAACTTTGTGTAACCTGAAACACAATATAATTTCCATCCTAACTGCAGACTGAACAGAAACTCACTAGAAGTACCCTAAATGCCTATCCCTAGGAGAATGATCAAATAAATCGTGGAATACACAGATAATCACTTTACAAAAGTTAAAATGAATAAGCTACAGTAACATGGATGAATTTTAGAAACACATATTGAAAGAAAAAAAAAAGAAAATCTACAATTTCTGGAACACTTTCTGTGACAAGAAAAGTTTGAACAACGTATTGTTAAGTCATGCATATACATCTGGATAACTATAAATATCTATGTTCCAAAAGCAAGAAAATGAAAATTTAGAAGTTCTTCTAGGGTGACATAGGAAGACAAGATAAGAGAAAGGCACATAGAGAAATTTAAGTTGGTGAGGGTGATCTAGGCTTTGAGTAGCATGTTGGAGTCATGATGTACAAATAATTAAAATTAAAAAGTCATATTAACCAAAAGTGATAGCACATTGTTGTGTTAGCTTCCCATCACTTTAACAAACATCAGAGGTAATCAACTTAAAGAGAGAAAAGGTTGGCTCCCTGGTGAGCCATGCCGGCCCCACCCCTGGGGTGTGCTGAGATGGCGATTGAGACTGGGCAGAGTGGTGTGCGCCTGTAATCCCAGCACTTGAGAGGCTGTAAACAGAAGGATCACTATGAGTCCAATCTACTTAGTAAGACCCTGTAGACCTTGTACCCTGTAGATTCTATACTAAATACATAAAAAATAAAATAAATAAAAAGGGAAATTGTTTATTTTGGTTTACAGTTTCAAAGCCTTCAGTCCGTGGTCCATTGTCTGTATCATTTAGGGGCTGTGATGCAGTAGTGCATCATGGCGGAGTACATGGGAGAGGACGCTTTTCGCTTCATATCAACCAAGAAGCAAAGAGAGAGGCAGGGAAGACTCAGTATCCCTTTCAAGAGCACCCCCCCCCCAATGTTCTAACTTTCTTCCTTTCATCTCTACCTACTAGAAGATCTGACAGCCTTCTCTGGTCCTCCAGGCTAGGTTAGGCTTTCTTTAACTCAAGTTCCCCTTTTCCCAGCAGCCTAGGCCAGTTTGGAGTATGACCTATCACAGGATGCATAGAATTGGGCTACTCACTAACCCGTCTTCCCCATCAGCCTGTGTGATGCCCACACTGCAGCTGCCCGGGTCATCTCTGAACTGCTGCTTCCTGCCTAGCACTTCACACAGTTTGTCAATTGGACAGATATATGAGGAAGTAGCAGGCAAGATGGTGCTGGACCCTATCAAAGGGAAGAGATTCCAGGACCATGGTAGCACTTTAGAGTCTGGCTGCAGTGAAGGGGTCTTCATCCATATTCTTTTGCTGATAACATAATAGCACAGACTTTTGGCTCGTGGCATTGGTCCAAGATCAAGGCTCCACATTAAGAGATGACCACCATGCCCAGAGGGTCCTAAGGAAGCACAGTGCATCACATGGGAGCAGGATGCATATACCTGTGTGTCTGTACCTGCTGATTTCTGTCACTCTTCTTACAAAGCCACCAGGGCTCAACCACAAAGGCTCCACCCTGAGACTCTGTCTAATCCTGATTGCCCCCACCTATAAACACCACCGTCAGATTAAGTTTTCTGCTTCCTAAACACTTCACACTGGAGATTAAACTCCAACATGAGTTTTGGATTAAAGGAACAATTCAAACCTAGCACGGGACAGATTGAATGTGTCCCAGGGGCATTGTTCAGCACAGCACACAGAAAATAATGTGGCACATTGTTTATAGGGAATTGAAAAGGAATAATAAGATTGATTACAATTTTTTTATTCATCACCATGTGCTGGCAATTCTAAACAGTATCAGTGATAAAGTACTGCTCCCT
Organism: Octodon degus; assembly: GCF_000260255.1. Taxonomy (NCBI): domain Eukaryota; kingdom Metazoa; phylum Chordata; class Mammalia; order Rodentia; family Octodontidae; genus Octodon; species Octodon degus. The sequence goes on from NW_004525001.1 coordinate 159,206, forward strand.
GCCCCTCCTCCATTTTTTGTTGGTCTAAATTCCAAAGAACTTAATGCAAAAATTATTGTTGGGTTTTAAATATGTGTAAGCTTCATATTACCACATTTTTATTATTCCTCGTTTGTTATTAATTTTATTCCACATGGAAGTTAGTTTGGCAACACGCTGTCCTGCAGCTCCAAGGGATCATTTTGAGGCTAAGTTCCTAAAGTTGTGGAACCGTGCAAGCTCACTTCAAGCAAATCTCACCCGCCATGTACAGCCGCGTGGCACTACAAACTCTTATAGGTAAGCAGATGCCAGTGGTTCCGTGGCAAAAGAGTGGCTGTGAGGATGAAAAGCAGGAGTGAAGCTGCTTCAATTCTGTCGTGTTGCAAGACCACTTTGAACCTTGAGGAGAATGTAGTTTGTTAAGTGCAAATTTTAGTTTGCATAAGATATAGTTTACCTGCTTTGAATATTATCTTTGAAATCAAGATTTATTATTTTAACTGCCAGTGTTTAAAACTGAAGAATAAAATTATTTTTTATTACTGAAAATAATTTTGAAATATAGAAGATGGGAGTGTTACAAGATCCTGTACCAGGTGCCACTGGCTTGGGGACCCACAGGCCAAAGGCCAGGACTTCAGCCCTTTCCCCTGTGCATCCTTCAATACTGTTTTGCCAGGCAGGATGAGTGCAGCCCACCCGCTCCTGCTCTGCTACACTGGACTGCTCCCTGTAGAAAGCCAGGGGAGCAGAGAACAGGAGCCACAGTGGAGACGGCATGGAAGCTGACCCAGAGACCCAAGAGAATGGAGTGTAGGGTCCTGCGGGCCAGTCAACGAAGGCCTGAGAGGTGCCCTGGCAGATGCATAGAGCCAGGCTCTGCAAGCACATCAGAGGTGGGGGACCTTATGGATGATGGCGTGGGGCTCCATGAAGCTAAAACAGAAACTCTGCTTCTACCTCTCATGTCCTGTTACCTTGAGTAAGTTATCTCTGTTATCTACACCCGAATAACAGGGACAGTAATTATTTCAATGCAGTTATGTGGAAGAAACTAAAAGTGTTTACCTTGGTGGCTGGCATGAAAAAGCTGGCAACAAATAGTAACTATTCTTGTTATTTTTCCAAAACACAAAAGATAGCATTCCAGAGAGGAACAAGGACACAGAAGGTTGATGACAATGTCAGGACCAGAACCCAGGCCTCCTGATGGGAAGCCTCGTGTTCTGTACACTGCTGTGTCTGATTAAAGATGTATTTGGAGCCCTTCAGAACAAAGCCTGTGTGTGGCATCTTTTTTTTCTTAATTTAGAAATTTATTGTTTAATCCACAAGCTTCATATAGCTTTAGTTTAAAAAACAAAAACAAAACAGTGAAATCAAGACACTATGTCATAGTCCGGGCCCTTCTTCCAGCTTCCAAATACAAGAGCTCTGAACATTATATATCCCAATTGAAAGAATAAGACAAAAATATGAATGGAGTCATGACATTTCAGAAAACAAATATTTCATATAATTGAAGGATCTATCCTTCCTTCCTGGGATGACTTAACTGCCTTTACAAGCAGGGGAAAAGGGGCAGGGGAAGTAGGTGACGAGGGAGGGAGGAGAAAAAAGAAACCCAGAACAGAGTAGAATCCAGTTCCAGTGTTCTGAATGTGTGTGGCATCTTCTGCTGCCAGAAGCTAGGACAGGTCTGGATACTCTGCTGTCCTGGTGCTTGTCTCATTCCTGTGTTTCTTCTTTCCTTCCTTAAATAAGCTCTGCCCTGAAGTGGGGCGCACATGCTATGATATAGAGAGAGGGGGCAGGAAGGAGCATCATGTGTGACATGGGGATGCTGGGTGTTGGGTCCGACCCCAGGGGTTCAGGAGGGGACCTAAACACTGTATTCAGAGAATGCTGTTTGTTGAGCTGCATAGTAGAGTGATAGGGGCTCACTGGGACACAGGTGAGAGGCAGTAACTTAAGGATAGGCTGGGTATAGGCAGAGAATACTGCAGCTGAATGTGGCTGGACAGACCATTTCTTGGGCTGGAGCAGGTGGCCAGACCAATATCACATGTCACATCTAGAAAAACCTATGACCTATGGCCATTGGCAATCCTGAGTTGGCGGATCAGAGCCTACGCAGCATAAGACACTCTGCAGACACCTGCTTTAGGCCAGCCCTGCACAGGGGACCTCCACTGAGTTGAGTGCTGTCTACTGGTGCCGAGTGCTGGGATGGAGCAAGCATCCATCCAGGAGCTCATGGAGTAGCTACATGGAGATCAGGCCTGTAGGAACCTAGCCTAGCTTGAATGGAAGAGTCAGCCTCACTGGAGGTGGGAGGGCAGGTGACGCTCCAACTGGAGAGAGTGATGGCATCCGGGAAGGTGTGCTCAGCACTGCCAGACAGTACGGGAAACTGCTGCTGGCATGCCGGTGGGAACGGTATTAGGAGGAAAGGGTGTAGTTTGAGGTAGCAAAACAGCATACACAAAGTCCAAGGATGCATAGATATGAAGGGAAACAGCTTGCTAGCAAGCTATTAGAATTTCCATAAGGTAGGAAGGGTGGCTTTTGTCCTAAAAAGCTCAGTCTGGGGGTGATGGCTGAAGGGCCGGGGAATTGCAGCGGACCCTGAACCTGACACGTGGGCATGTGCTGGTGTCTCTGGGGCAACGCTGTTCTACTCACTCTGGAGTCTGAGGGAGCCAGGGTGGCACCCCCGCACTGCCCTCCACACCCCCTCAGACTGTCACCGGCTCAGTGCCTCTCCCTGCTGCGCCAACATTTTCCTCTTGTGATGGATGGAAATTTCCCTGCTTGGGTCAAGTCAAATTTCTCCTGATTTGTTGTTTTACACACACTGAGCCCGGAGGCGGATCCTGCATGATTCATAAAGAAAAACGCGCTGTCTGTGAAGGAGAATGATTTATAGGCAGCGTGTTGCCGGGCTCCTGAGATGAAACTCACCATAGAGGAAGCAGAGAAGGGGCCTTCATCCACAGAGAGTGGCTGGCATGGCTTCTCTTGTTCCCCGACAGCCTGTCCTGTGTCAGTAAGTTCTGCAAAGTTGTGGCTCTGCTTGCTCATTACATGTAGAACCAGGCTTGTGTGACCAGAAAAAGAGGGGTTTGGGAATCCCCCACATCCTTCTCTGGTCTCTCGGGCTCTCTTACCCACTCTACCCACAACCCCTTCTCTAGAATATGAAAATAGATGAAATAAACTTCCACAGTCCTTCTCACCCGGAACAGGCAGGGGAACGGGGCAGGCAGCCAAATGACACCTGTCTGACTCAAGTATACTTTGTGTAGGTCCTGGGGCTGCTGTGCGTACAAATGCCGGATCCAGTCTGATGGGCAGCCACCAAGACTCAAATTGCTGTGAGAAAAAAATCGAAGCACGGTGGCGCATGCCTGTAATCCCAGGAGGCTGAGGCAAGAGGATTGTTGCAAACTCAAGGCCAGCCTGAACTACATAAGGAAACTGTGTGCCCTCCCCCACGCCAAAAAAAAAAAAAAAAAAAAAAAAAAAAAAAAGATTGCCGGGGGAGGTGAAGGGAGAGGGTGGGCTTTGGAAGCAGTAGACCAAACACATCTGTGGAAGGAACCCTTACTCTGTTCCAGGCACCATGCTAAGCACTTTACCTGTAGAACAGCATTCGTGACCTATTTCCTCTATAATAAACTGAGGCTCAGTGGCAGAGGGGGCTGACATTCATAACTGTAGGTTTGCCCACATCCCCAGAAAGTGCCACCAAGCAGAACAGAGATGGAAGGGGGCCTGAGCAGAAAGAAAGGGGAGAGGCAAAAGCCAGAGAAGATTGGGGTGCATTTGAGGATGGAGGTCAGGAACTCCGGTGGGGACGGGCTTGACCTGGCTGCAGGTGCAGGGTCTCAACCAGCCAGGAGCTGAGGAACACGCCCCGCCCACCACGTCTCAACCACGCCTCCTCTCCATGGCGCAGCCCTACCTCTGGGGACCCGGGGACGACACAGACCAAATGGTGCACAAGCCTGCCGCAACCCTGAAAGGCTGTTCCTGGGTTTGGTCCACCACCCAGCGGAGGTGCTCTACTCCCCCACTCTAGTCCAAACCCTGGTCCAACCCAGGCTTACATTCTCACTTCCCCTCCCTGGCCATTGGCTGGGTGTGACACCCTGGGCTGGGGGCCTTAGAGCGCATTTCAACAGTCCTGGTCTCCAGAAGCTCCCTATCTAGAAGGAGACATTCTAGCTAGCCTGTCCCATGAAGTGTCAGCAAGAGGCTCCAAGGAGAGAGTGCCAGCTTTGCCCAGAGGATTCAGAGAAGGTAGCATTGGGCTTGAACGAATGAGTAGGAGTTTTCCTGACTGAAACATAGAAGGGTGTCCCGGGCGGCAGAACACCACGCACAAAGCAGAGGTTCAAGCAGCCATGCTAGTTCACTGCCCTAGATGGACCCACAGCCCATTCGGCTGGATGACCTTTCTTCACCTCCTTCTCTCTGTCATTCTGTGGCCCTTCACTGCTCTAGGACCGGAAGTCTCTGGCAGAATGCAGCCAGGGCCACAGGCCCATCCGGGCTCCCCACCACCCCGTGGTAAATATGCTCAGGGACAGATGGGTGAGCCATAAATTAAGCCTTTTGGGGATGGCTTCTGCTGAATAAAAAGCACATTCAGTAGCAAGAGTATTTGTTTTTGTTTTCCTTCTCCGAGTAAATGGAAACACGCACTGACCTCACTTTTCTCACAAGTACAGTAGCTTTCCTGAGAGGCCAGCAGGCCAGGATGCCAGGAAAAAGTGGTGGAACATTCAGCCTCGGGAACAAGGGCCTCAGTGGCAGCTGTGGCAGCCAGCGGAATACAGCTGTCAGGTCGCTGACACGAGTTTCCGAGGGTGGGGAGAACCCGCCGGGCCTCCCAGGGGGCCCCCAGAATCGCCCGGATGGGTTGGAGACCTTGTCCTCCCCAGCTCTCCTGCTAACTCTGTGGACAGAGGGCCCTGGGAAGTGAGCTGGGAGGACAGAGAGCCAGGCTCAGCCAGCTGTGGCTTCCATCCCCACTGCCCCACCTAGTCACTGACCCTTGTGAGCCTTGGCTTGAATCTTTTTATAAGGCCCTCCACACTGACTTTCCCTGTCATAGATTACTGTTGTCCATCTCTGAACTGTACAGAAATGGAATTATGAGATGTATTCTTCTGTATACATTTTCTTTACATACCATATGTGTTACAGCCCCATAGAACAACAATCCATCCTTTTTCTTTGTTGTGTAGCATTCCACTTCTTCAACTCTCTCAATATCAATAGGTGGGCTTATTGCTGGTGGATCCATCCCTTATTTCTTCTTCCACCAGCACCACTGTGTCACAGGATGGAGAAAACTGTGTTTGGGGACCTACACCCATAATTCACTCAGGAGTGAACCAAACAGGTGATCTGGACTAGAAATTTCTAGACATCTTCTGAAAATCTGACAACTGTCAGGCCCTGGCCAGCCCCGTTCCCCTCACCTAATGATGACACTCAGGTGCCCATAGTTGGTTAGAGAGATTCTGATACATGCCAGGGCCCCACTGGCTAACACAAGGGACATCGAGGGAAACGAGAGGAGCAGCGGCTGGCTGCCCAGCAGTGACTCCATGACCAAAAAATGTGCTCTTGGCCTGCACCTCTTTCCTCTCCACTCTCAGCCCTTTCAGGCGACGGAGAGGAGTTGGCAGGCTGGGGCGAAGATAACGTCAGGAGCCCCAGGCCCTCTTCTGTCGTCGCTTCCCCAACGTGAAACCCAAGATCTTGTTTATTTATGAGGAAATTCTGTTCTGCTGCTCGACAAATGGTGTACTGGGGCCAGGGCCCATGGAGTGCGGAGCTGGCTCAGCCAAGCCCCAGCGTGCTATGCTTGTGCTGATTTATGCTCAGAAGGGGAGCTGGCAGCCACTGGGGGACTGAGGTGGGAAGAAGGGCACCTCCTTGTCCTGAGTGGCTGGCACCCCTACTTCCCTGATACCACACAACAGAAACTACCCATGTGCCCATTCTAGGAGCCTGCTGTGAGCCCTGAGGGACTCTTCCCTGGGACCCACTTCTCTCCCCGACTTCCAAGGGTGTGTGTTGTCCAATGTGCTGGTCTAGCTCAGGACCCAGCATGGAGGAGGGAAAATGAGGTCTACCTAAGGCCTGCCCCATGGCAAAGGTCTGCAGCTTACTCAGGTCACTAAACTGCTAGGTGGATAAGGCTGCTCTCATCTTTGCTGTGGGGCTAAAGTTCAAAATAATAAAACAACTCATCCAACACATACAGCTAACAAGCAAAAGAGGTGTGACTCAAACCTTGGGCTATCTGACTCTTAAGTCTGCCTTTGGGTGGGGTCGAGTTGAGCACTCACAGAGAGCAGGTATCTAGCGGTGGCAGACTATGTATGACATTATTTGGTGTCGGACTCCAAATCTTTGTTCTCATCATGTTCCCCTTAGGTCTCAAGGGGAAATGTCCTTTTAATATTTTCCTTGGGGTTCCTTGTTGTGTGTGATGACATGGATAATCTTGATTGTTGGCTTGTTTGGCTTGAGGCACCTAGATTCGGAAAGCACACTGCTGGGCTTGTCTGGACCAGCTCATGAAAGTCTGACCTCCAGGACTCTGTGCCTGGAGCCCTTGCTGCTTGGGCTTTTCTTTGCTCCCTGCTGCTGGGATGTCGTGGTGGAGCAACAGCTTTCCTCCACCACACCCTTCTTGCCATGGCTCTTGTGCCTCGGATACAGGTGACCATGGATGGATGCTTCTAAAGCCCAAATAAGCTATTTCGCCTTTAAGTTGTGCACATCAGCCGTTTTGTCCCAGTGAAGACAATACAGGATGAAGATTGCTCACCTCATGCCCGTTCTACTTCAGGTTAATCTGAAAAGCAGGGCACTAGCTGAGCCCATATTTTCCAAACAAGGAACAAATGATGAACCCAAGTCTTCCAACCATGTTTCCTGTGCCTGTATGACCTGCATCATTATTGAGTTGTGGTACAAGCATGTATTTGTGGAATTCCCCTTTCATCCATGCTGCCAGTGCTTTGGACCTAAACAACAGGGAACTACTTTAAAATGACAGAAGAGCACATGTATTAGCTATGAAGTAAATAGAAATGGTTTAAATGCCTGTATCAAAACACAATGACTTCCACTTCAAAACAACATACAGGGGCTAGAGAGATAGCTTGGTTGGTCTAAGTGCCTGCCTGGCAAGAGCAAGGACCCAGGTTCAATCCCCAGTACTGCATACCGTGCTGGCCTGGGGACCCCGGGTGCACCTGGCTGACCACCCAAATCAAGCGTGGTGGTGCAGGCCTATAATCCCAGTGCTGGGGAGGCTTAGACAGGAGGATCACTATGAGTCTGATTTGAGGGTTGTATCAAATAAATAAATAAAAGATTTAAAAACAAAGCAAGCAACATACAAAGTCATTCTTCCTTATAAATTTTCAAAATATATCTATACCCCCAAAATATATAAAATCCCTCATCTTCAAAGAATCTTTACTGTCCTTCCTAGTCCACCTGAACTCTCATATCTGCAATTTTTCTAATGTTACCTTATTTTTATTATAAAATATTTCAAGTAGATCAATCACTAAAATTTAATGGATACTAGTATTTGTAATTATCTGTTCTAGATCTTTATAGGGCCCACCCCATCCTTTTCTCCTTGGGGACTAAGTTAAAGATGGTGTACATAATTTCCATGAAACTTGAACACTTTTTTCTATGTATAGATGTAATCACAAACTGCAAAAGGAATTGTGTGTTTCTCGAATTTATCTAAATAATATCATGTAGTAGGTATCCTTTCACAAATTTTCTGGGGAATTATATGCATTGACAAATGGATATGTTGCATTAATTGGAATCCCAAACAGTGCTCACTATGTAAATAAATAACAAGTTGTTTATCAATTTGCCCATTGAGGAGCAACTGGTTCTGCTTTTTTTTCCTATCATAAGCAAGTGTTTGATAAACATCTTTGTCTTATTTCCTTATTTATTCAAGCTAATATTTCTGCGACTTTATGGAAGTTGAATGTCTTGGTTGGACCAGTCTTTTTTTTTTTTTAATTTATTTGTGTGTGTGTGTGTGTGTGTGTGTGTGTGTGTGTGGCCAGCTCAGCCCACCAGGGGGCGGGGCTGGCTGGCATGTGGTGCTGGGGGATTGAACCACAGTCTCTGTGCTTCGCTAAACTTGTTCTAAGTAGGTGCTTTAGACCACTGAGCCATCTCACCAGCCTGGTTGGACCTGTCTTAATACTTCTCTGACACATTTACCTGCTTTGTGTTTCTCTCTCTAAGGATGCAGCTCAAGAGTTTTGTGCACAGGATTTGACTGAGGCTTGGAAAAAGGGAAGCTGTGAGACCAAAGAGAAACGTGAGCAGCTTCTATTACTTTATTATTTTATTTTATTTTTTATGTATTTGGTATAGGGTCTCACTACGCAGCTCAGACTCACAGTAATCCTCCTGTCTTCTGGGATTACATGTGTGCACCACCGGCTCCGAGCTTGGGGCAGAGGAGATGTGGCACTTGGTGATAGGGATTAAACCCCAGTCCCTGCACTTGTTTAAGCAGGCTCTTAGTCCACTGAGCTATCTCACTGGCCCTGGGAGCAGTATTCTAGAAAAAGGGCATGACAGAGACTGTGAGCGCTGCCACACTGATTACTGCTGATTCTAGGGGCTGGGGACTATGCATCTCTTACTGTAGCTGAAGACTTTGGGAACAGGTCTTTCTCCTATCATAACCACAGGTTTGTTCTGTTGACATCAGCACTCCTTTTCAGGATTAGAGCCGGTGGTTTCTAGATCAGGGTGGTGAGGGTTAGGGGGACTTTAAATTATACAGAATCCCACTCCCAGCCAGAGATTTGGGTCCATGATTCTAGAAAAGGCACTGAGAATCTGCACTTTAAAAACATCTCCATGCGTCTTGATATTGCCACTCTGCACTTAGGCACTGGGACGCGTTTACTGAAATTGATGATTTAAGCCTGTCGGTAAGACTGCTGCAGCCTCTGGTTGACACAGAGCTCATGTGGCCCAGTCGTTCCATTGTCTATCACAGTGCACCTCTGAGCAGCAGCCTATCACACAGTCCCTGTGAGATGTCCCTATAAACACCTCTATGTTCCTCACAGGGGCATCCTGCTCCCTTATTGAAGAATACTAGGAAAGTCAAAGATGGAGTTGACTGTCCTCACAGATAAGCCATTGTCTGTCTCCTTGTCACCACTGTACTGGCTGGAGAAGAGGACCTGGTCAGGCCACATATGAACCAAAAACTGTTCCCCTACTCATAAAAGTAGTGGAAAAATAATATCAATGCAAATGGCAAATTGGTGACAAGGAAATCTTAAGATCTCCATTTAATGAGGAAACTGAAGCACAGCTAGGAAGTGGTACATCTGGGATTCAACCAGACAGATTGGCTTCAGCATGCATGATCAGAACCATTCAACTCTCTGGAGAGAGCAGTGTCCCCAAGGGACACCGTCTCAATGCTGTGTCCTCCTGTTCTGGTAGTATGGAGGGCTTCCAGTAGATATTGCACCCTTCTTATCTGATCTTTGCATTTGAAGTACATTGTCAATGTATTTACACATGAGTTATCACACTAATATCAACAAGATATGCTGTTGCCTGAGTCCTTGCTATGACTACATCCAGACACATAAAGAGTTTATTTGAATTGTCGCCTGCAACTTCAACAATCACCACCCAAACACACATGCACACATGCGCACGTAAATGCATATGCATACGCACACACGCATACCCACCACACTTCATGGGGCCTCCTAATAGTACCCCTGTGAGAAAGTTTAGCTACAGAGAGGCGAGGTCACTTGGCCCAGGGTCACTTGGCCACTCCACTGAGCTTGGAGAGCTACTCACCCCAGGGGCCTGTTCTTTCCACTACTTCTGATGCATTCTAGCTTTCTTCAGAGTGAGGTCAGTGCACCACAATAGCAATAAAACTGCAGCAACAATACAGCCCCTCCCCTGAGGGAGAGGAGCCCTTCCCCGGAACTGCAATTACCAGTTCTCAGGACTTTGCTTCCAAGAGTGGAAGGAGCCAGGGCATCTGTCTATGACTTTAACTGCCCCTTGTCTGACTTGGAGCCTGGAGCTGTGTTGCTTCCTTCCCGCCTGTGGGATGCTCTGGGCTTGTGTCCTCTGCTCTTGACCTCATGGCAGAACCATCTTCTTTCTATGTCCATCTGATACTGTCACTCCCCTTTTCAAAGTGTCAGAGAGTCCCTGCCACCATCTCCCCTTCTCTTTGTGAAAACCAGAGTGAGCCAGTGCTCAACTCTTCCAGACTTACAGAGATATTTGTGCAATCATTTCTTCACAAATATAGCAAGTTTCACTCTCAGCTGGAAAAAAAAAAAGAGATATGTAAAACTGGAAGTGGCAAATACCAGGCCCAGGGATATCCACTCCCCAGTTGTGTAGGCAGTGGTGGCACTTACAAAATCCTTGCTTTCAAAATATCTCTACATCTGACTAGCAGGAAGTTGGGGAGACCCTTTCAGCAGATGGTTTAAATGAGTGTAGAACAGGGAAGGGTGTTCCAAGACAAGAGAACAGCACAACAAAGGAACAAAGATGTGAGAGTGCAGAACAGGTGGCAAATTGGGAGCAGTCCCCATGAGGGTGCAGTTGTGGGCCCAGGGAGAAACTATTTGAAGGTGCTTGAACTTGAACACCATTCCTACTGCTCAAAGGCTGAGAAGAAGAGCCCGGTTCTAGCCCCTGGCCCCAGCACTTCCCACATCCCCTTCTCATTTCTAATCCTCAGATAAGACTAGAGACAAAATAGACAGGGTAGCAAATACCAAGCCTATGGAAAAAAAAAAGGTCCAAATATTGAGAACTGAATAATATTCAATCATGTAAAATACCACATTTTCTTTATCTATTCCTCAGTTGATAGGCATTTGGGTTGTTTCCAAGATTTAGTTATGACAAATTGCACTGCTATAAACATGGGTGCACATCTATCACTGTCATATGATGTTTTCAGTTCTTCTGGAAAAATACCTAGGAAGGGAATACCTGGGTTGAATGGGACCTCCAATCCCAACTTTTTAAGGAATCTCCACACTGATTTCCATAGTGGTTGTACCAGTCTGCACTCTCACCAACAGTGGAGAAAGGATGCTTTTTCCCCACAGCCCCTTCAGCATTTATTATTGGCTGACTTCTTGATGTTCGCCATTCTTCCTAGGGTGAGAT
>NW_004525001.1:172954-174265 GCF_000260255.1 Octodon degus
GAATTAAAAGACACTAATAGAGTAACTAACTTGTATTTTTTTCTCTCTTTTCACTTCCTTCTTTTCCCTTTTCCGCTATCCTAGCTCCTTCTTTCATTTTACACAATTTCTTCCCATTTCACAATATCTAATGTACATTTTATTTTATTTATTTATTTTTGGTACCAGGGATTGAACTCAGGACCTTGCACTTGCCATATGGACTCTTGCACCACTGAGGTATTTCCCCAGCCTTCTAACGTACGTTTTAGACCTTATTTACTCTTTCAATTTCTCATACCAGTGAGACAATATGATGTTTACACAGGTGGGTATGGTTTATTTCATTTATGAGTATGGTCTCAAGTTGTATCCATTTACCTTTAGAAGTCTTAGATTCATCTTCATCAAAGAATATGTATTTATCTCAGATGATCATTTTTAATTAGATGAGAGAGAGAGGAGTAATTGTTATTTATTGAGAACAAAGGGATTCAAAAATCTGAATTTACAATTCAGATTAAGTCTAATACATCAAATAATTGAAAAATATAGGCTAGTAAAACACCAACCAGGGCATTCATTACCAACATCTTCACCATTTTGTTTAGTGGAGAGACATTTTATTGAAATTATACCACCTACAGAAGAAAAGAAAAGGTCAACATGACAGTGTAAAGTGTGTTATTCAAAGAAAGAAAATAATACTACTTTCTACATGGTAACATTGTGTTTTGTATTAAATGTTTTAAAATATACCATATACAGAAAAATTATTGAATAAATTTGATAAAATTGTTGTTTGTGTACTGGAATGCTATTGATTATTGAGTGTTAAATTTGTATCCATTTATACCACTGAATTTGGTTATTCAATCTAAAAGTCTCTGTGGAGTTTTTGGGGTCTTCTATGTAGAGTATCATGTCATCTGCAAATAATGATAATTTAATTTCTTCCTTTACTATCCTTATTCTTTTTATTTCTCTCTCTTGTCTAATTGCTCTGGCTAATATTTCCAGAACTATGTTGAATAAGAGTGGTGACAGTGGACATTATTGTCTTGTACCTGATTTTCGAGTGAAAGCTTTCAGGCTTTGTCCATTTAATATGATATTGGTCATGATGTGTAACCTTCTTGATGATTTTCTGTATTCTATTTGCTAGGATTTTATTGAGAATTTTTGCATCTGTGTTTATGAGGGAGATTGACCTGTAGTTCTCTTTTTTTAGTTGCATCTTTCCCTGGTTTTGGTATCAGTATACTTGCCTCCAGGAATGATTTTGGGAGGATTGCTTCCTTTTCAATTTCATTGAAGTGTTTGAGGAGTATA
>NW_004525001.1:175540-195814 GCF_000260255.1 Octodon degus
TAAAGACCATCTATTCTGATTTTCTGTAGAGTTTTTATCATGAATGAATGTTGGACTTGTCAAAAGCTTTTACTGCATCATTGAAATAATCCTGTGATTTTTGTTTTGGTTCTGTTGATATGGTGTATTGCATTTATTGATTTGTATATATTGAACCATCCCTGTATTCTTGTTATGAATCCAACTTGGTCACAGTGTATGATCTTGATGATTTGATGCATTCTGTTTGCTAGTACTTGTTGAGGATTCTTGCATCTATCTTCATTAGGAAGATTCACCTGTAGTTCTTTTTGGTTGGGTCTTTCTCTGGTTTTTGGTATCAGGGAAATACTTGTCTCCAGTAATGAGTTAGGGAGTATTACTTTCCTTTCAATTTCATTAAAGAGTTTGAGAAATATTGGCATTAAATCTTCTCTAAATTTCTTATAGAATTTTGCAGTGAATCCATAAGGACATGGACTTCTTTGATTGATAAGTTTTTAATTAAATGTTCAATTTCAGCAACTGGTACTGGGTTATTCAGAATTTTTATATCTTCTTGATTCACCCTTGAGAATTCATACACATCAGGAATCATAAATTTCTTCTGTATTTTCCATCCTAAGAGTAAAGATTTTCAAAGTAGGTATTGATGATCTTCTAAATTTGCACAGGATCTGTAGTTATGTCACCTTTTTCATTCCTCAGTGCATTGATTTGAGTTTTGTATTCCCTTTATTTTAAGGTAACGGTAAAAGTTGTTTAAGGGTTTATCAACTTTATTCTTTTAAAAGAAATTAAAAATTCCAATTCATCAATTCTTTGTATTGTTTTCTTAGTCCTGATTGCATTATTTTCTGCTCTGATCTTTATAATTTCCTCCCTTCTATGAGCTTTGAGCTTCACCTGTTCTTCTTTTTCTAGAGGCTTGAGGTGCAACCTTAGGTTGTTTATTTGTACTTGTTCTGTTTTCTTGATGTGAGAATTCATCACTATAAACTTCCCTCTTAGGACTGCTTTCATTGCATCCTGCAGGTTCTGCTATGTTGCATCTGCATTTTCGTTTAATTGTAGATACTATTTAATTTATTCTTTGATTTCATCTGTGAATGAAATTTTGACTGGCACTGCAAAAGAATATAAGACAAACCTCACATATAGATGGTTCAAGAAGGTGTTATTTAACTTTCATGTGTTTATGCAGTTTTTGCAGTTTCTTTCACCATTAATTTCCAATTTGATTGCACTATGGCCAGATAATATACATGATATAACTTCAGTTCCTTGGTATTTACTTAAGCATATTTTATGGGCTAGTACATGATCTATTTTAGGGAGTTTCCCAGGTGCAGCTGAGAAGGATGTGTATTCTGATGCTGTTGGATTGGAACACTCTGTAAACATCTAATAAGTCCATTTGTTCACAAGCTTGGTTCAGTTCTGTTATTTCTCTGCTGAATTATTTGTCTAGTTGATCTATCTCTTTATGATAATGGGGTGTTAAGGTCCCTGGTACAATTGTGTTATAGTTCATTTGATTTTTCAAGTATATTAATAGTTGTCTTATATAGTTTTGTGCTCCCATATTTGGTGCATACATATTTATGATTGTTATCTCTTTCTCTTGAAGTTTTCCCCTAAGAAGTATGTAGTGACCTTCTTTGTCTTGTGCTCACTCTTGGTTTGAGGTTCTGCTTATCTGCAAACAAAATAGCTACCCTTACTTTTTTTCTGTGCTCCTGTGGCATGGAATATTGCTTTTCATCCTTTGGCTTTTAGTCTATCAATTTTTTTAGTTAAGTATGTTTCTTTTTTCTTTTTTTTTTTTTTTTTTTTGGTGGAACCAGGGATTGAACTCAGGCCCTTGCACTTGCCAGGGAAGTGCTTATTCCACTGAGCCATCTCCCCAGCCCCCTAAGTATGTTTCTTGAATACAGAATATTGTTGCATTTTGCTTCTTGATCCATTCTGCCAGTCTGTTTCTTTGAATTGAGGCTATTTACATTGATGGCTATAATTTATATGTATTGACTTATCTTTGTCATGTTATGCAACATTTTGACTGGTGTTACAAAGAATATCAGACAAACCTTGTATAAGTTAGGTACTCAATAAATATTATCCAAAATCCAAAATACATGAAAGATGTTCACTGCAGTGTTTAGAAGAATAAAAACTAGAAGCAGTGTAAGAGTATTGGTACAGTGGTGGTTAATGAGCAATGATAAATAAAACATTTTTATTTGCTGAGGGATAAATGGACTGACGAATGGGTAGGCAGAAATTCAGAGAAGAGGGACAGAAAAATAAAACAAGAAGTTCAGGGGGAAATGTCACAGAGAAGATGGTATGGTAAATGGCACACAATACGTAGTCTATAAATTTGCCCTTAAAAACTGAGTTTCCTCCAGGTCAGCTGGCAAAATACCTCACTGAAAGCCAAAGGTCCCCCAGAAATATGCATGTGTGCAATGAACACAGGCCCTCTGGAGTGTCCCAGCTGCTTCCTTGTCTCCCACAACAGTTATACTTAAATACTGCTGATGGCCAAATTTGCCCAGAGATTTGTGGCAATGGTGGGAGAAAGCCATTTTTTTCTCAGTCCTGTGATAGGACCATTGGGAATCCAGTGTATGATGGAACTTTCTGTTCTACTGACAGCCTACAGCTAGAATTCAGATATGAAGTCAGGGACTGGGACTGGGACAAACATAGGGAGTCACCTGTACATTTTTTTTAGAACTCCCACATCAACCTTCTATGCACTAATACTTCCTAAGCCGTTTCCTCCCAATACAATGGTTTGGGGGTTCCCTATGGGTCCACTGTGACTGAGGTCTTGGTCTTCAGGGTGGCACAACTGGGAGGCTGTGGAGCTTTGGGGAGTGAGGTCAGGTGGGAAGTCTTAGGTCACTGATAGCCTGCCTTTGAAGAGTAGTTCTTGTGGGTGTGGTTGGAAGTTCTCTGGAGAGGGTTGTTATGAAAACCCAGTTCTCTGTACTTCCTGCCTTTAAGTAAGGTTGTTTGTCCCCACATGCACTCCCACCATTCACTATGGGCCCTCATTCGTATTCTCGATGTAGGCATCATGTCCTTAAAGCCCCTGACATGGTGAGCTAAATAAACCTCTTTTTCTGAATTCTGTGTCAGGCATTTCATTATAGTAACACAAAGCTAACCTACTCAGGAAGCTCTTCTTTTTCCTCTCTCTGTGTCTGGTGAGTCCATCCAGCAGTGCCCCAGATTTGCCCAAGTTACAACTGAAACAGCCTAGCCTCTACTTCTGTCTGCTGCCTGCAACATGCACACGTGCATGGAGTGCACACATGTTCACCTATGTGGTAGAAGGAGACACCAACATTTTTGGATTTCCTCACTGTGACAAAATGCCTAAGAAAAACAGCTTAAAGGAGGAAAGACTGATTCTGGCTTACAGTTTCACGAGTTTTGGCCCACAGTCAGCTGACTTCATTGATTAGGTCTGTGCAGAGCATCATGGGTGCTGCTCAAGGCAGAGCACCAGAGCACCAGAGCACCAGAGCAAAGGGCATGGCTCATTCGTGGCAGCTAACAAGCACAGCGAAGGAAAAACTCAGAACCCAGGAGGAAGGAGCCAGAAACCAGATAGTCCCCAAGTTCACACCCTTACAACCTGCTCCTTTTAACTAGGCCTCACCTCCCAATAGTGCCATCAAATTATGATAACCTCTGTGGATTAATCCACCAACAAAGCTAAATACTTCATGCTCCATTCACTTCTTTAGCCTTTGGGAAATACTTCATATTTAAACTATGATGCTGACCTTAGAAGACTGGCAAAAGGGATGGAGCACAGGATAGGGCTTTTCTCACACTGGGAAGATGATCCAAGCAGCTTCTCCTTCCTCTGGTTCTCAGAAGGGAAGGACCATTCTATTTCCACTCTAGCACCATGGCCAGGTTCCCTGGGACAACTTTCCCCTCCTCGTGATTGGCTGATTGCTCCTCTTTGCCCATTCAGGACACAGAGCTAGGCAGATTCTCTTTCAGCATGTTGAGCAATAGTCCTGACTGCTTTCTAAATAAGCCTCACCTAGCCAACCATTTCCAGTGTCAGAGTTTGAGGCTTTGAACTTCTAAAAGATCCTAAACATGTTTCAGGATTGCCTTATCCTTACCTCAATGCTGGGAGATGCCAAAGGGAGTTTTCATGTCCATTTCATTGATGAAGACCCTAAGGTCTTCGTTGAGAAATTTGTACCTAGCAACCCAGTAGAGGATCAGATGTGAATGGAAAGATGCTGGAAGAGTGTCAGGATTTCCCTCACCTGTACATCCTTGAGGATATGAGCACTACTTGATCTGGCTTGGTTTTAAAAGCTTAGGATTGTAGTGAACAGAACAGTGGCTTTGGAACCTGATAACCTGTGTGCAAATCCTACTACAGCTGCCAGTGCTCTGTGTGACTCGGTCAGGTTATACTTGAACCCCAGGAAGGATTACACCCCACTGTACCCCCTACACACATACTTGAGAAGGAGATGTCATGAGAAATAATTTAGGGAATAACTTAGCCTCTAGGCAAAAAAGCTACACACCTAGCCATGTGCAGGGAGCTGTTGCCTGTACTGTCATCATTCATCAACATGGTGCCCTGAATTCCAAAGGCAAACTGTTTCCAGGAATGCTATGGGAACTCTTGGCTTAATATGTAGGATTTGAAGGTTGTAACAAACTATAAATGACTTGGGGCTACTTGATATCTAGTTATTCTCCTCTGTACTATCCCCAAATTTTTTTGGAGAATAATTTCCTCTTTTTGTAAAAGCTTTGTGGAATAGCATAGCTTGAGGTTGCCTTGCAATTACGAAAACCAAAGAACTATGTCCCTTCTCTTGTGGACCTGTAATGGAAGGGGAAAAATATATGACAACCAGGCTAAACTAAACTAAACTCCCTATGAGGGCTTTGGATCTTGATGCCACAAGGAAAGAAGAATGGCCAGAGAACATCATTGTATCAGTGGTTTACTTTATAGGTCCTGCTGCAAGATGGTTTTCATGGTTCACAGAGAAGTCCAGAGAAGCCAAACAGCCTTCCTTTCTGTCTTACTCCTTTCACATCTGACCAGTGTTGTGGTCTTCAGCAGTGTCCTTCCAACAGCTCTTTTGCTAGCACTGTGAGCCCTGGTTCCTGTTGCTTGCAATCAGTGAACTCTAAAAGAGAAGAAGACATAGAGTAGGGAATCAATAAATATTTATGAACTGTATTAATTAATGAAGGAATAAATGCATGTAGTAATGAGTGCATGAAGAAGAATAATCCTTCCCTATGCATTTATCCTATCCCTCTTTTCATGCTAGCTCTAAGGAACCTTCTTTTTAGTTTTTATGGCTGGCTCAGCCCACCCTGAGGGTGGGGCTGACAGCATGTGGTACCTGGGATTGAACTGTAGTCCCTGTGTGCTTGCCTAAGCTGGCGCTTTAGACTGCTGATTTATCTCAAATAAAGGACCTTCTTTGGTGCCTCACTGTTCCATGTCCCTGTCGTTCACAGAGTCTTCACACTTGCTCTACCTTCTCCCTGAAAAGATCCTTCTTCTCTTTGGTAACTCTTCATCTTCATACTCATTCATTCAATTGGGAAAGCTTCCTGTCCACCTAAACCATCACCAGCGTAAGCCTTGCTCTCCTAGAGCATTGCTGTTTCCCATCAGTATGTAAAGCTGTCTTTGTTTTTTTGTTTCATCAATGCCCAAATTTATCTAGCTCTGATTTCCATGAAGGCAAAGATAAAGTCTACTTTGCTTAACTCTACACCTAGCCCAGTGCTTTGAAAGCAGCAAGTGCTCCATATCTATGTGGTCCTTAAATCAATGAAAGTGTATGCTCCTTGGGAAGAGAGAACATATCTTTTCCTTAGTAAGCACTCAAGTAAATGGCTTTGGCTGTGTTTGAACTTGATACACAGGGTCAGTTTTTAGAGACAAACTGGTGAACACCAGGAGAGCCTGAGACGGAAATGAGAGAGGAACATGGCTACTAGAAACTTGAAAAGTGGGAAGACAAAACAAGACAAGCTCTACTTTGTCCTCTGCCCTTGACAGTGGGCTGGTCTGGAACTCAGCTGTTCTGATGCCTGGCATACTGCCTTCACTCTCAGTCATTAGGAAACCTGCTCTGAATATTAAGCAACTCACGCCACCCTTACCCCAACACAGACAAACTTCTAGAAACAAAGGAGAACCCATAGGTAAAGTGCTCTTTAACCTGTTTGCTGGAGCTCCAGTGAATCATCTAGTCCCATTGGGTCTGCCAGGAACCTCCAGGGGGAAATGGTCACACAAGTGAGGTTTGTTCCTTATTCTTGAGGTCATGCATTCATGAGGGGTCCCCGAGACCCAGGCCCAAGGGCCTGGGAAACTGTCTGGCTCCCCAACAGTCTCTCCATGTGGTGACTCATCCTTTCATGGAGTTTGGCATCTGCTGTTGGCACTGGGAGCAGCTAATGAAATCACATGCTGGACACCAATCCCCCAACCCACCAGAGAAGGAGGAGGCTGGCCAGGGAGTGGGAGTGGGGGCAAGAAGGGAAAGCACGGTCCTGAATTTTTAAAATGTTTTAAAGAAAATGAGCAAACTCAAATTGGCTGCTAGTAACTTAGAATGATGAGGCTGTTTTTACTTTAGTACTTCATAAATAACTGTGGATTGAAAGTTTCCAAGGATTGACAGAGCACTTCAAAGGCCCTCACCAGGGAGGAAATGAGATTTTTCCCTCCACTCCCTCTTCTCTCAGGTGAGGAGTGAGGTCACCAGCTGGAGGGGCTCATCAGGGGTGTGTCCCCACCGACTCACTGGCAAATGACACCCTGACTGGCTAGCTGAAGGAGGACTACCCAGCCAGCAACTCATGGAGAAACTGATCGGGAGGCTGACAGATTGAAATAACCGAGTGACCACTGGGCCAATGGGGTGGCTGATGCACTGCTGAATGGACTAACAGCCTCATAGGCAGACAGATGGACTAGGCCAGCAAACAGATTGGCTGATGGATTATTTTGTCAGGAGCCAGTGAATTACAAGCTTAATCCATCTGCCTGTCCATAAGCCTGGGTAACTGGCTGACTAGATGAACAACTAACTAATAGACAGATGTAACAACCTACCCACATATCAACAGGAGAGTACAAGAAGGGTGAGGCCTCTGGTGGGTGCACAGACTAACCCACCATCAATGTGCAGTGTTGTCAGAGATAACTCAGATGGCTGAGACCTCACACAGTAGAGAACATCCCCAGAAGAAGATCAGATGTTAGAAGACAGTCACAGCAGACACAAAAATATAAAAACCTAAAATGCCCACTATATAAGGAAAAAAGAGGACGTGTTGGAGGTAACCCAGTATTCATAACATCAGAGTTACATAAGGAAACTACGAGATTCCAACACAATGTCAAGGTGTGAGTTTCCTTTAGTTCTCCAAGGTAATGGTTAAATCAAACAAACAAATGACCAAACTAGTTCATCGATGGTCTCTCTTCTAACATCTTTCTGACCCTGCTCCCATATCCCCATCATGGACATAGCAGACTCATTCATACTTAGCTCTAGACTAAAGAGTAATAAAATGTAGTCATGGTGATGTTCTGGTTGTAGGATTATAGGTGACTATTTTTCTTTTCATTTTCTAACTATAGCCTTTAATGTGGCTGTATTCATTTGCAATAGAAAAATCACATTTATAATTTCAGAAGGAAAACTGAGAACAAATTTTGTCTCTTTTATGCCTTTGCTCCATACTCAATAACTATTCCTTGATGTATGGACTCCAGGTGTCTTCAAGACTTGCCTCTCCTTACTTTTTGATATAACACAGTTGACTGAGTACCTACTAATCCTTTTTCTCTTTTTCCTAGAATACTAGGATAGACCTTGAAGCCTCTGGCTGTTCAATTCTGCCTTTCAGGAAGACACTAAAAGAATTTCCATGTTTCCCCTTAAGAATTCTCAGAGCTATCCCCCTCCAAAAAAAGTGAGGTACTTATTTGGTTCTAAACTCAAGCTTTTTAATCTGGCACTAATGGAGCTCAAAATTATGCAGAATATTTCTCTGCTTGTATGCATCAGCCCACTCCGCAAGCACACATGCAACCGGGTGTGTACACACACATTCAAACACTGCCATCTTCCTCACTCTGACTTTCTGCAATTCCTCAGAATCCCTCGGGA
The DNA here is from genome assembly GCF_000260255.1 of Octodon degus. NCBI lineage: Eukaryota > Metazoa > Chordata > Mammalia > Rodentia > Octodontidae > Octodon > Octodon degus. The sequence continues at coordinate 183,730 of NW_004525001.1, forward strand.
TTTGTACTCAGGTATATGTCTCATAGCTTTCTGTCAGCCACCAGTGAAAATCTCACACCCAGTGTGTCCCACCATTATGCTGATAAATCCATCCATCTCTCAATTAAGAACCCCAATATTTACCCATGATTGCAAGTGTTGTGGAATCCCCAAGGGAAGAGAAAAGGGAGCTGACATTTGCTGAGCTCCTAATATGCCAAGCATCAAATTCACTTGGATTATCTTTTAGTGTACTCAGTAAAGTATGGAATTATCCCTATCTTAAGAATGAGAAAACACAAGTACAGAAGGTTAAGTAAGGACATTTCCCTAAGGTCACATTTCTAGAAATCAACAGATGTGCCTAGCTGCAATGCCTTTGCTTTGTCATCTGGTTGGGAAAGTTGGACTGTGTTCTTCACTCTTTCTTTCACTTATGCACTCATTATTTCACTTAGCAAACATTTATTAAGCATCTACTCCATACCAGGACAGTATCACATGTGGGAAATATAATGGTGAACAAGATAGAGATAGGGCCGGGGAGATAGCTCAGTAGGATAAGTGCTTGCCTGGTGAGGCAAGCGCAAGGTCCTGAGTTCAATCCCTGGTACTCAAAAAAAAAAAAAAAAAAAAATAGAGGTGATGTGTACCTTCATGGAGCTTAGCATTTATTAAAAAAGAAAGATAAAAAAGTCTATCTATCTAATCTATCATCTATCTTCTACCTGTCATGTAGACACCAATTTTCAATGAGGATAGAATGAAAATTCAAGTGAGGGTAAATTTACCTTATTACTATAAAAGTTCCCTTATAAAATCTATTTGGAACCCATTCTTGAAAGCCAAAGCTCTACAGATACTCTGAAGAGCAGAATAGTGGGGCCTAGCCCAGTGTCTTCAAAGCTACTCTCCGTGAAGTATGGCTGAGCCTGAACATGGGAAAGCACAGGCTTATAGTTATCAGGGCAGCACTCAACAGGGTGATGAGACTTGGAATTGGATCCTAGACATACATAGGAAGAGCAGGGAGCAGCACCATGGAGATCATTAGAACTAACTTGGGGTGGAGTCACCCAAAACCTTCCTAGAAGATCTTAACTCAAGCAGAACATGAAGGTCTGAAAAAAATGGACCTTCTCCAAATAGTCATCAAGAAGCCCATAAAAGAAAATGTGTGAATATAGAACTCTTAATAATGCCAAGGTCAACTTATTTTTGGCTTAAGACAACCAAAACAAAATAATGAATTGTTTCACAATTTTCAAACATTTAACACAGTATACTTTGAAATTTTGGAAAGATGAACAAAGTCAAGCAAGCACAATACCTGATTGTCTCAAGACTTGTGCTACTTGGACCAAATGAAAACGAGAGCCACAAAGAGCCCTGCATTGGCCCAGAAGCTTCCCCAGGCTGCAGCTGGGCCTCTGGGGCCAACTATATTTCTCACTGCTCCTCCAAACACTCTTCCAAGACCTACTACAAGACTCCCTTCCCCTTATACGTCCCAGCAAGAGCAGGGCTTGAGGGTTTCTATTTTGATCTGCCTCTGGCATGTGGCGTTGTCTTCAGCAAGGTCCTTCGACTCTCGGAGCTTCTGTTTTCAGCAAAATGAGGAAACTCATAGAATTGCTACAAGGATAAGAGACTAGGCTGCTTCTCTCTGCATGATGGATGTTGGCTGTTTTCACCTGCTCATCATCCCTTTCCTTTTCTGGCAAGAACATCGACCTTGCCCTTAGAGAATTATTCCTTCCTCACTCTCTCAGGACAGCTTGATTTAGTTGGAGCTGGGGCTGGCTCCACCGCTAGGATTCCGAGATAGTTATGTAACCCAAATGCTCCCAGTGAAACTCACTTCTGGGGCTCATGTTTGAACCCAAGTTCTGAGCTAGTTATGAGGTGAACTACTATACTATTATCACAAGGGCACAGCCTGCCTGAAAGTGGATCTACACTGGAATAAATTTAAGAAGTGACTAGAAATTGTCTGTACATCTGGATTCAGCCATACTTGAAATAATATTACTCTCATAGATAAGGTTTCTTTGTTAGTTTAAGGCAGTCTGAGTAAACTATCTGTCCTTCCATCTACTATAGTTTGGATAAGCTTCCTCCCAAGGAAGACCCTTGTGTTAAAGAAACCACAGACTGATCCCTAGACCAGACTGGTCTTTCTTCTGCTTAAGTGGACTAGGTCAGATATCTGTCATAGTAACAGAAAACTACTTAACTCACCAACAAAAGAATCTTGACCAATGTCATTTCATAGAGAAGAGATGTTCATGGACTGAGATAATGATTAATCTGGTGAATGGTTGGCTTTCCAAGAATCTTATCAATAACAAATTGGAAGAGGCAGAGGAGAAGACTTGGGGATTCAGGATCAGCATTTACACTGTCCAGGGACTGAAGTTAAGAACAGGAAAGCAGAAAAAGACCCCAGAAGTCTATTAAGTATCAGATTAAAATAACTTCTATCACTTATTGAGGGCTGCATGTCACACATATTAAAACACATTCATTTATTCAACACATGTTTTACAGCATCTTTTTCTGCCAGGGACTGTTCCAGGGAGCCTCCATTCTAGTAGGAAACCTGAATTAGCTCTTTCAGGTGGCACTATAAGTCCCATTTTAGAGATGAGCAAAACCAAAACTCAGGGAAAGGGAGTAAGCTGTCTACTGTTAAATCTCAAGGCAAAGGCCGATTCAAGATTCTAACTTGGGCCTAACTTCAAAGCCTATGTCCCATCGCTACTCCAGGCCCACCATCTGCTCACTGGGAACATCACCCACTTGGCATTTGCACCTAAGACAGGAAAAGGGAGTGGAGCTTTCTATATTAGCCTCTGGCTCAGACTCCGGACGCACAGCATCTCAGTTCTGGCCATGTTTATGTTGTGCGTCAGACAGGCCTGAGTGTGTCTGCCCAAATGGACTGTGAGTTGTATGATGGAGGCTGGAGGTTTTGTCTGAGGATCCTCCGCCAGCCGGGGAAACTGACAGAGGGCTATGTTTGGTCACGCTGCCCAGGCTGTGGCTTCTTGGTTTACCCAAGGTCCTAAGTTCAAAATACATGACACCTATCCCTCTTTCTCCCTATTTGGGGAAGACACCATGGAGTCAGAGAGAGCTGGTTTCAATGCCACAGTAGTAGCTTGAGTAAAGCACTTACCTCCTCTGTGCCTTATTTTTCCTACTTGAAAAGTGGGACCCCCACCCACCCTCCCCCCAAGCTTGCTATGGGGACTAGACAAGATATGAAAATGATGTGTTCTAGAAACACTTCTAACGTTCTAGATGTGCCTTTGATGAGCCCGAGTTGTTTTCTCTCCCAGTAGCTCTCTTCCTTGCAACTGCCTGGCTCACCTGGGTCTCCCCTCCACCGGTCTGGCCAGCCCCTAACCCCCACCCCTAGCCCTAACGACTTCTGCAGCCCCTCCCTAGAGGCAGTAGCTGAGAAGCCAGAGAGTCCCAGGGCCCCCAGGCTCTTTAATCAGCCTTGAGGCCTACAAGTGGTGGAGCCTGCAACTGATTTGGTACTGGGTACAACAAACAGGCCTGCAGGGAATCACTTCAGCAGAGGGAAGTTGGCACGTCTCTATAGCAACTCCGGGAAAATATTTCATGCAAAAGTCCATCTGCTGTAACATAAAGGGAGTCCCAGCCAATAACTGAGTTACAATGAGTTATAAATTAATCTCAATGTGCAAGTTTTATTTTACCAAACCACAAAATACATGCACACATACATATGCGTATATACACATACTAAATATAACATCTTGCACACATGCACACATACACATGCACACATGCAGTCATGAGACAAAAGCAGTATAACTGTGACAAACTTGTCCCACCTTGTGGGGCTGATTAATCAGCAAGCAGAGTATTCATCTGGGAGCTGGATGATGTGGACCTCTAAAGCGACTGTTAAAAGGACAGATAAACTCACCAAGTTACTTAGCACTATCGTGCGAGCCAGAGCTAAAAAATCTCTTGGTTGGTTTGTCAGTTTCTCTTCAGGAAAAAGAATTTCACTGTTTTGTTGTTCCTGATGTCTTTGTAAGGAGACATTTGTATTGATTCATCCGTATAAAATGCTTTGTAGAGGCTATCAAAGTGGAAAAAACAACGTGATAATTCGCAGTGTGATGCTTTTAATTTTCCATGTTGTCAACACTTCAAAGTGGGCCGGAGCTCCACTCGGGAGATTGGGAATGTCTCTGCTGCTCATCGTATCTAGGCTACAACTGTCGGCAGCTCTAGGACGCAACGCCCACTCTGGCTTCAGCTCTCATCCCTTTTACTTTTTCTCATTGCCCGCTTTTCATGTCTGTACAAAATCCATGTTGCTTGGAAAAAGGAAAAGGGTGGTGGTGAGTGGGAGGGGAAGACGCTGAGTAGGGCTAGATGTCCAGCATCTTCTTCCCTAGACAAAGTTGGTCTCCTAGCCAAGACCTCCAGGCCACCTTGGGAGAGGGAAAAAGACTCTGCCCTCACATTGATCCTAAAGAAAAATACCACAGCTTGTCACCACCCCTTAGCCTGCACTGTGCCAAGGCCTTGCATTATGTCCTTTAACCCTGCCCTGCACCCCTTGAGGAAGGTGACATTTTTGTCTACACTTGACATCATATTCCATGTGTAACTGGTTCTCACAGAGGTGGAGTGAGTCGAGCAGGGTCCCCAGGGAAGATGGATAACCTCAGTTCAATTTGGTTTTGTCTCACTCTACTGCCTGGGCTTATTCTGTGTGCCTAGAAAGACACAAAGAGGCGGCTCCCAAGAGGGAGAGCTCTAGCTGTTGATCTCTACCCCCTAAAACTTAAAGCTGCATCACATCCAATTCATTAACCTAGACATACACTTGGACTTGAAATGCACTCACTGTCTTTTCTCAGCCTCACAACTTGCCAAGGCCGACAGTACAACCCCACTTTGTAAGCCAGCACACCATGGCTCAGGTTGCTTAATACATTTTCTTGGGAGGTGACCCAGATCCCAAGTCTCTACAGAGGACCCTTGTACCTGTGTCCATCTGAACTGGTGTCCCCTAGGCTCGCGGGTAAGGCTATGACTGCAGCCCCTGCAGGGCCCACCGCCTGCCTCTGTGCCTTCCTCAGGGCTGAGCACAGCTTTGGCTGATCACTGAGAGCACGTGGACTTGCTGAAACACAGCAGGGCGGGCCTGGGCAGAGGGGTCAGCAAGGGGAAGAGGGCAGGAACACCCTGTTACCAGATCTGGAGGAGAAATGGAAAGTGAAATACTTGGAAAGTGACTCCGGCCTGCCTGGAGGAAAGTGTGTGGGGATGTTTCCGAAGGCCTGGATGAGCAAACCTTTCCCGCCCACCCCCACACCTCGCTCACTGGGCTGTGTGCAGAAATCCCCATGGAAGCTGCTCTGGCCTGAGTCCTTGGAGTTTAGAACACCTCCAGGGACAGTTCCTGAAGAGTTGGGAGTTGCTCTCCTGTATCAGGCCCCTGGATCTGCAAAAGAAACCCCAAGGGCTGACTGACCCTCCCATCCTCCTGGAAGGACTGGCGCATCAGCTGCAGGATCTCAGATCTCCACTATCCAAATCCTCCCCCAGGGGCCCAGAAAGTCCCTCCAAGCCAGGGTAACTAGATTTAGAATCGGCATCCAAGACCTTCCATCAGGCCTGTTGAGTTGGGGCCTTGGAATAGGGAGCCTGCAGCTGCAGAAGAGGCCTCCGTCTGTCCACTGAGGGCATTTGCAAGAATAGCTCCACATCAGTCCCAATGCAGCAGAGTTAGGGATGAGCAGTGAAAAAAATCTAACTAACAGACCCATCTCCCACCCCCATTTTCTCCCTGAGCACTAAAAGAGCATCCCTATCAAAGGTCCATCCACAGTAACTTTCATGTGGCTGGAAAGTTACCTAAGCAGCTCCCTCTCAGCTGTTCTGTGGCTGATGAATTCTGTCAGGGACCACAATGTCCCACACTTCTAAGTGCTGAGAGGCCATCTTAGGATCCCTCAAGCTGGCTGGAAATCCATCTTCTGAAAGAGTAGGCCAAAAGTAGGGCCTCTACTCACCTTTGCCCTCCCCTTAGCCCTGGCCAGAAAGGAATAGTCCAGTACGCTGCAGGAAGCCCTTTGCTTAGCAAAGCAAAATCTCACATGCACGCCCAGGAAAGCTCAAGCCAGGTCTTTCACAGGGGAGATTTGGCTCCAGTTAGCAGGCACTTGGAGAGGCAGTGAAGCTGAACGCCTGCTCCTCACCCACCCTGAGCTCCCCCTAGCCTAGGCCCCAGTCATCCCTCAAATCCTAACCTGGTTCCCTCACCAAAAGCTACCCTCAGGCCACAGACAGTTGTATGCTCAGACCTGTCTGAGGACAGCCCTGAAATGGGAGGCCATGAAGGGCAGCAGCTGAGAGCTTGGAGTCCAATGTGACTGAGTGTCCCCTGCCACCAACGTCCATAAGTAAATGCTTGGTCTCCAAGCAGGCAGTATAGGGAAGAGGCAGTACTGGGCCGGGTAAGAGGTCTTTAGATCATGGGAGGTGTGCCCTCAGAGGGGACTGTGCAGCCCAACGCCTTCCCCTTTCTGCTTTCTGGTTCAGGTCGTGTGCATGTCTCCTAATGGGCATTTTTTGCCATAATATGCTCCCTTCCCCAGATAGGGGCCACCTAATGTTGAATTTAGATCTCTATGGCCATGAGCCGAAATAGACACCCCTCTATTCATAAGTATGTGAGGCATTTTGTTGTAGCAGCATGAAGCTGACTAATACACAAACCTTGTTTGAAATCCCATATCTACCGCTCACTAGCCATGAGACGCTATATTCCACCTCCAGAGCTTTGGTTTCCTTGTCTGATAAATGGGGGCCATAATATCACCGATGTTGTACAGTTCGGTACATGTGAATTACCTGGAAATTTGTATCTGCCCCAGCCCAGGACAAGAGTTCCCAAAATGATATTTACTGTGCTTGTTCTTACTACTTCCAAACCCAGCTATGGAATATGGTTACATGTGTATACACACTCATACACACACACACACACACACACACACACACACACACACACAGAGTCAGTCAAGGAGCATTCTAAGGGCATAACCTGCAGCCTACATCTGTGCAGGATGAGAGATTTGGACAGAACAATGGAAAGCAGCAGCAGCCAAAGAGGGGACATGTCCTGGCTGCAACCACCAATTGGTATGTGGTAGAATGTGATTGAAATGTATTTCTTATTTCTTTAGATTCCCTCTCCTCATTAATCATGTGTTCAATAAATATTTAGGCTGGCCACTCCTTCTGTGTCCGACCCCAGGCCTGGGCTGTGTGGGTGAACAAGATGGCCTGTGTGTGGAGGTTTCTAACCCCAGCACACCTCTTTGTAGCTCTCTAAGCTCCAATCATGTGTGCACCAGTCTCAAATGCTCTGAATGCTTGAGCTGCTTGGTCTTGGACTCAGGTCAAAGCCTTGTGTCCTCTGTTGGTTGTGGACTTGTGGAGGGCAAGCATCTTTACTGATGCTGGGGAGGACATGCACACAGGACAGCCAGAGCCACTCTGAGCTGTGCTTTTCCACACACAGGGCTGTCTCTTCCCCAGGAGGCTAGGAGTGGTGGCCTGCAAGCAAGCGCCCCCTCTTGGCTATGTCAATGCCTGCCATAGAGCCAACTCGGCACATTGTGGTTGGGTGAATGATGGCATGATTGCACAAAGAAAACAAAGCGGGTAACTCACTCCTTTATTCATTCACCATGTATGTGTCTTTGTGAAGTTTTTCTGGACCAGGCTTTATCAGGCCCTGGGGTACAGAAATGATGAGCAGAACTTTGTCTCCACATGCAAAATGGTTCTGGGAATAGACCACAGCTGTAATAGTAATAGTCACATATATAGAAACCAGTTGGGCCCCAGAAGAGAGTGTGGTCAGTTCTGCTGAAAGATGAGGGAGATGAGGAAAGGAATAGAACTGAATGACACCTAAGCAAATTCTGCAGAGGGGAATCCACCAGGTAAACAGAAGAGGCTTTCCGAGCAGAGGGACTGATATGTGCAAAGGCCCTACTGTCTGATACACTTTGGGAGATGCCAGCTTTATAATTGGGCTACATTTATCACAATGAGAATGACAAGAAGAGCGCATATTTGTAGGACAACAAAAAAATGTCCTAAAGATTTGTTTCTATTAACTTATTTACCCCTCAATAAGACTATGTTGTTAGAGGAAACAAAGAGCACAGATAATTTGTCTAAGAATTCATATCTAGTTAGGGGCAGAGCTTGTCAGGGAAGTAAGATAAGGTAAGATGTCAACACTGACCTGATCAGAGGGGACCTTAAATATCAGAGGGGACATACATGGTGAATGAATAAAGGAGTGAGTTCCCCACTTAAATATCAGATATAGGCAGATAGAGGCAGTGGAACTGGCCTTGGGGGTGGAAGAGAGCCCTTGGTGGATTTTAAGCAGGGGAATGCTCTGTTCTCTTTTCTATTTTTACAGCTCTTTCTGGGACAATAAGAATAGGTTCAAGGCTTCCTGTAGCTGTGAGGTTAGAGAAGAATGGTAGTATGCTATCAACAGAAGATGTGTACCAAAAATTTATGGAAGCATTTCTATAATGGCAAAATAAATTATCCATCAACAAGAACATGGGTGAACAATCTATGCTATATGTACACTGTAGAGAATTATATAGCAGTGAAAACAAATCACAGCCATGCGCAACAATAAGGCTAAATCTGAGCGCATCAGTTAGTCATTGCTGTGTAACAAAGCAGTACATATTTAGCAGCCTAACTGTCAATTGCACATTTAATTTATAATTCACTGGGTAGACATGGGCCCAGATACGTGGTTTTCCTGGATGTGGCTTGGCTTCCTCATGAGTGCCAGGTCTCCAGGGTCAGCCAAGATGCTCTGCTTCTGAGCACTGACTGGTGTTCCTTGAGACCATGGTGGCAGCAGAGTCACATGCTTCTCATCATCTAAGATAGCCCAAAGTACAGAGCTTGCAGGTTAATGAGGAAGAGCACAGCCCTTTCAAGGCCTGTTTTAGTCTATTTCTTGTTGCCATAAATTAATAGTACAGGTTGGATAGCTTATAAAGGGAGAAATTTATTAACTTACGTTCTGGAGACTGGGAAGGCTAAGAGTATGACGCCAGTATCTTAGGAGGGCCATCTCGCTGCACTGTCACCTGGTGGAAGACATCACCTGGTGAGGTGGCAGACTTGCTACCTCAGGAGTCTTTTCCTATATAGTCATTGATGCTGTCACGGATGGCCCACCTTTGTGACTTCACCTCGTCCTAACATCCCCATCTGAAACATCATTACATTAATGCATACATTTGTGGGTTAAGTTTCTACCATATGAACTTTTGGGAGACGTATTCAAACCTTAGAGAAGCCTAAACTCAGAACAACTGTGATTCCTCTTCTACTGCACATTATATTAGAGCAATACCTCAACCAAGACCAGATTTAAGACACTGGAAAACAAACTCCACCTCTTGATGGAAGAAATTTCAAAATTATATTGCAGAAGGAATATAGGAGCAGGAAGAGGGGTAATTACAGCCATATCTGCAAACAATGTACGGCGGCCTGACAACATAGTAAAAAAAATATCAATTCAAAAAAATTATATACAAAGTGGTATCCTTTCATAAAACTTACATTTAGATTTTAGGAGTGCAGATAGATAAGATCTTACTATTTCATCAAAGGAAACAGTAGAGCAATAAACAGGATGTGGGTGGATGGCCTCCTTGGATAATAGAAAACAAAGAATTAGAATGGGAAATCATACATTTGTTAATGCAAATTATTGTCATAGCTTTTGTTTTTATTATTAAAAATAAAACTTTAAAAGCAGACCCTATGGAAAAATGGATGATGATTAGTCTGTCTTAGAATTCTTGAGGTCTAAAAGGGAAAGATTGAGAGGGAGGAATAGACCAGTATACGAGCCACAGGAAGCATCAGGTTGTGCAGAAGGGGACATGGTAAAAAACGAAGGAGAAGGGGAGTAAGGGTCACTTCCAGAACACTAGCTTGTGGAGTCTATGACAGTGCCATTCCTGAGCAGAGAAGCTGACAGCAGAAGACAATTTGGAGAAAACAAAGAACTGTGTTTGAAGTGGCTACAAAGACTAGTAGAGCAAAGACCTGCAGGCTGTCAGATTTCTGGAATTTGGAGAAGGGTCAGGGCCAGAGAAGCAGGAGCTCTGTTCCCAGAAAACCCTGAGTTACATCAGGTCGGAAGGCCTCCCTTCTGTGGCCAGCCACCCTCAGCTGCTTGGCCCTGGTGGGGCCCCAACCTCCCCCAGCCCCTTCTAGACAGCTCCCCAAGCCATGTCCACAGCCAGGTTTTCTTTCTAAGCTGCTGGGGCCTCCACCCTGAAACCCTGGGCCAAGCAAATAAGCCTGAGGTGGCAGCGGAGGGGCCCCAGCATCAGCATCCTCCCCCAGCAGAGCCAATGGGACCCCAGAGGGGGCTGGATGTTTGTGCAGATGACATGTTTATGGCCCGGCCTCTCCTTACTCATGCTCTTGGCTTCCCCTCTCTGATTTTGGTTGGGTGGATCCCAGTTCTGCTGCTGGATTTGGGAGCTTTGGGGCTGGGGCTGAACAGAGGTTCCTTTAACAGTTCCAGCACGGGATGGTTCCAGCCCCTTCCCCCTCTCCCCCTAGACTTCATCTTCTACCACACCCAACTTTATTATGGAATGCAGCATCTCAGAGCCGGAGGGCCCCTGGCCTCCCCTCCTCGAATACCTCTTTCCCTAGAGGAAGAATGTGAGATTCTAGGAGAAGAAGGGACTTGCCCAAGGTCACCCAAGTAGTTAGAGATGGAATCCCAGTGCTGTGGCTTAAAGCACCGGCCTCCAAAACTGTCCTCCCTGCAACAGCTTGCTTGGATGCAGTTTTGTTTGGGAAAAGCCGGTTCAGCTTTTTCGAGCCTGCAACAGTAACCCTCCCCTCCCGGGGAGGCAGCAGACAGTGACGGACTCTCTGCTTTTACACTTTAATTCCATAGGAAATTGGAAATTGCCTGTCAGAGGTGTCCGGGTGGCCCAGCTGCCGGCTGCCCCACACAGACCCAGGCTGCTCCGCCCTGACCTGGCTGCCACAGAGCCCCGCTTCTCTTGCCCTCTAGCTGGGGGGCCCTTTGCAGAAGCTCTCCCAATGGCTCCTGTGGGTTTTCTCCCTGTTCTTCCTTCCAGGGCAAGAAGATAGAACTAGGGACACAGCAGCCAGGCCTGGCTGGGGCCCTAAACTCTGACATTTAGCTGTGCTGTTTTCCACCTCAGGCTTCTGGGAGCCTCTGGCCTTCAGTCTGGCTTCAGCATCATCTCCTGCCCTGAGGTCACAGGTTACTTGGACAGGAGGTCTCTAAGCCTGCCTCTAGGGCTCTGCGGTAAGCAGAATCTCCAGAGAGCACTAATGTTGCTTTTCAGGGCCTGTTACCTTCCCAGGGTTTCCAAGGCTGTGGTGCATCACACTCAGCTCTTCTGTCCCTTGAGCATTCCTGCACTGGAGATCCAGTGCTAGGATCAACATCTCATCTTGGGGACCAGCCTAAAAGCCTCTGAAAGTTAATGTTGCTTTGTGTAGTCATTAGAATTGCAAATTTCTGGCACTACATTGCCTGGCATGAAACCCAACGCCATCACTTTGGAGTTTTGCGATCTTGCTGTACCTTTTGGGAACCTTGCTGTACCTTTCCAAGCTCCCATTTTCTCCCATTTGCAGTAACACTGCGTAGTCCCAGGTACATGGGGCTATGGTGGTGGTTATGAGGATGTGAACCACTTGAGGAACATTAGCACCATTAATACTTTACAAAATAGAGTGTTAATAGTATTAAACTCACCATATCTAAACCCTCACCCAGGATCAGAGCTGAGCTACAAGGAATAATAGGTACTCAGGATCTGACCCCTTAACTAACCAGCAGAAAATACAGCAAAAGCAGCATTGAGCCTTATGACTGGTGTTAGAGCATTCATTGATGAACATAATCTTTGCCGGTAGAGTGATCATTCTAGTGGAGAAGCAGATAAACAATGGAGTAATCCCAAAGCAGTGAGCCCATGTG